>NC_088241.1:3059315-3329315 GCF_036934945.1 Oncorhynchus masou masou | reverse complement strand
ATTAATGGCGACCCTGGAGCGAGTAGGGTTCACTGCCTTGTTCAATGGCAGGCTACCTGCTGCCCTCCAGGCTACCTGCTGCCCTCCAGGCTACCTGCCGTCCTCCAGGCTACCTGCCGTCCTCCAGGCTACCTGCCGTCCTCCAGGCTACTTGCCGTCCTCCAGGCTACCTGCCGCCCTCCAGGCTACCTGCCGCCCTCCAGGCTACCTGCCGCCCTCCAAGATACCTGCCGCCCTCCAGGCTACCTGCCGCCCTCCAGGCTACCTGCCGCCCTCCAGGCTACCTGCCGCCCTCCAGGCTACCTGCCGTCCTCCAGGCTACCTGCCGCCCTCCAAGATACCTGCCGTCCTCCAGGCTACCTGCCGCCCTCCAGGCTATCAATTAGTGTTTCTGTAGTAGGATGCATTGATAAAATCCTCTTACCTGATTGGCTGTGTGTGTGATTGTGATGCAGGATGCTGGTTGGTGCTCCTTGGGATGGACCTTCCAATACCAGGACAGGAGACGTGTACAAATGCATCGTGGGAGAGGAGAGGAGCTCCAACTGCACCAAAACCAACCTAGGTGAGAGACAACCACAGATTTAGGATCAGCTTACCCTCCGCTGATCCTAATCTTAACCATTAGGAGGAGAAACACTAAACTGACCATAGCTCAGCCACTAGGTAATGTCAGTAAACCATCTCTCTCCTCCCTCTCTGTCTCAGGTGAGAGCACGTTACAGAATGTATCTAGAAACCTGAAGAACTCTCATCTAGGAATGACCCTCAGTCCAGACTCACCTGATGGATTCCTGGTACGTTCTCTGTCCCATTGGCTGAATGGTTGACTGATTGATTGAGGAATTGATTGAGTCAGTGGGGTAACATGGTCTTGAGTCTTGCAGACAACATGTGTTTGATCCTGGGTTAAATATGGCTGTAGGAACTGAGTCAGTCCTGGAGGGATGTGGTGGGGGTGAGAGTAGGAGGTGGTGTGTTTGTTTGGTATGGAATTTTCAATGAGTCAGCTGGGGGTGGCCATGTTTAGAAGGAATTAACATTAGATGCCATGTCTGTGTGTGTTCAGAATCCCCCCTCATTATAGGGCAGCTTTTCTTACCATACATTCAAGCGCACACACACACACACACACACACACACACACACACACACACACACACACACACACACACACACACACACACACACACACACACACACACACACACACACACACACACACACACACACACACACACACACACACACACACACACACACACACACACACACTCTGGGCCACGTTGTCCTAGCAGAGTCTTCTGATCCAGGTATCTCCAAATCTCTATGGTTACAGAGGGATTACTGGGTGGCTGTGCCAGCAAGCAGCCACTCCTGTGTGTGTGTGTGTCTGCCAGCAGTTTGCAGCTACTCTAGGTGCAGAGTCAAACACAGTTCACTAATGCCAGGGCCAGCGCACCCTGTTTTTGCGCGTGTGTGTATTTGAACCCCTGTGGTAGGGTCTAAAACAGGATCGGAATGCAGCTCCGGCCCTTTGTAATGACAGGCCTACCAAAAGCCATAGCAGCTCTCGCCCTCCTCTCCTTCTTTCCTTTCTCTCATCCCTCTCTCACCATCCCTCCCTCGGTCTCTCTCTGTCTCTGTGTCTGTACTGTAGCTGTGCTGGTGCCTTTGGTAATGACAGGGTCATGTTTTCTCTCTCATCCCTCCCCCCTTCACTCTTTTCATTTTTATTTAGTCTCCTAGTGTGTATGAATGTTGTTCCTTTTATCTTAGCTCTCCTCTCTCCCCACACTCCTCCTTTCCCTTCCTCTCTCTTTGGTTTTAAAGCCAAATAAATAGTATGCTTTGAAGACATCAATATTGTTATGTGACTCTTCTGCCTCACCTCATTCACTACAATTGAATGCTGATAATTGACTACAGCTCAGCGTTCAACACCATAGTACCCTCAAAGCTCATCACCAAGCTAAGGATCCTGGGACTAAACACCTCCCTCTGCAACTGGATCCTGGACTTCCTGATGGGCCGCCCCCATGTGGTGAGGGTAGGTAGCAACACATCTGCCACGCTGATCCTCGACACTGGAGTTCCCCAGGGGTGCGTGCTCAGTTCCCTCCTGCACTCCCTGTTCACCCACGACTGCATGGCCAGGCACCACTCCAACACCATCATTAAGTTTGCTGACGACACAACAGTGGTAGGCCTGATCACCGACAATGACGAGACAGCCTATAGGGAGGAGGTCAGAGACCTAGCCGGGTGGTGCCAGAATAACAACCTATCTCTCAACGCAACCAAGACTAAGGAGATGATTGTGGACTACAGGAAAAGGAGGACATTCTCATCGACAGGGCTGTAGTGGAGCAGGTTGAGAGCTTCAAGTTCCTTGGTGTCCACATCAACAACAAACTAGATTGGTCCAAACACACGAAGACAGTCCTGAAGAGGGCATGGCAAAGCCTATTCCCCCTCAGGAAACGAAAAAGATTTGTCATGGGTCCTGAGATCCACAAAAGGTTCCACAGCTGCAACATCGAGAGCATCCTGACCGGTTGCATCACTGCCTGGTATGGCAACTGCTCGGCCTCCAACCACAAGGCACTTCAGAGGGTAGTGCGTACGGCCCAGTACATCACTGGGGCTAAGCTGCCTGCCATCCAGGACCTCTACACCAGGCAGTGTCAGAGGAAGGCCCCAAAAAATGGTCAAAGACCCCAGCCACCCCAGTCATAGACTGTTCTCTCTACTACCGCATGGCAAGTGGTACCGGAGTGCCAAGTCTAGGACAAAAAGGCTTCTCAACAGTTTTTACCCCCAAGCCATAAGACTCCTGAACAGGTAACCAAATGGTTACCCAGACTATTTGCATTGTGTGCCCCCCCAACCCCTCTTTTACGCTGCTGCTACTCTCTGTTTATCTTATATGCATAGTCACTTTAACTATACATTCATGTACATACTACCTAAATTGGCCCGACCAACCATTGCTCCCGCACATTGGCTAACCAGGCTATCTGCATTGTGTTCCACCACCCGCCAACCCCTCTTTTTACGCTTCTGCTACTCTCTGTTCATCATATATGCATAGTCACTTTAACGATACCTACATGTACATACTACCTCAATAAGCCTGACTAACAGGTGTCTGTATATAGCCTTGCTACTCTTTTTTCAAATCTCTTTTTACTGTTGTTTTATTTCCCTACTTACCTACACACACACACACACACACACACACACACACACACACACACACACACACACACACACACACACACACACACACACACACACACACACACACACACACACATACCTTTTTCCCGCACCATTGGTTAGAGCCTGTAAGTAAGCATTTCACTGTACCTGTTGTATTCGGCGCACGTGACAAATAAACTTTAATTTGATTTGAATTGGGATTAAATGGCTTTATTGGTCTGGTGCGTTCCAGCTCTGCTACAATACTCATGAAAACTGCCACCATGTCAACAACTTCTTCACCCCATCCCTCATGCTCTCTCTCTTCTCCCTCTCTTTCATTTAATCTGTTCTCAAACCCCAATTATATGCTTTTCCATGACATACCCCCCCTCGCTTATACCCAATTGTTCTCCTCATCTCTCTTTCACTCTCTCGCTCTCCCTCTCCCCACATCTCTCTCTCTGTCTCCCTTCTCTCTCTCTGACTCTCTCTCTTTCTCTTTCAGGCCCCCGTCTCTCTCTCTGGTTCTCTGTCTGTCTGTCTTTCTCTCTCTCTTTCATTTTCTCTCTCTCTATCGCACTCTCTCTCAGTTCCCCCTTTCTCTTTCTCTCTCTATCTCTCTCGCTCTCAGTTCCCCTCTCTCTCTCTATTTTCTCTCTCTTTCTCAGTCCCCCTCTCTCTGTCCCTCCCCTTTTTGTCTTAGCTCCCCCCTCAATTAAATTTCATTTCAAAGAGCTTTATTTGTATGGGAAACATATGTTTACATTGACAAAGCAAGTGAAATGTATAATAAACAAAAGTGAAATAAACAATAAAAAAAGTTCAAATGGCTATATACCGTGTTGTAGCGATGTGCAAATAATTAAAGTACAAAAGGGGAAATAAATCAACTTAAATATGCATTTACGATGGTGTTTGTTTTTCACTGTTTGCCCTTTTCTTCAGACTGTGGTATTTCACCCAATAGATGTGGAAGTTTATCAAAATTAGAGTTGTTTTCAAATTCTTTGTGGGTCTCTATAGTCTGAGGGAAATATGTCTCTCTATGGTCATACATTTGGCATGAGGTTTGGAAGTGCAGCTCAGTTTCCACCTCAATTTGTGGGCAGTGTGCACATAGCCTGTCTTTTCTTGAGAGCCAGGTCTGCCTACGGTGGCCTTTCTCAATAGCAAAGCTATGCTCCCTGAGTCTGTACATAGTCAAAGCTTTCCTTAAGTTTGTGTCAGTCACAGTGGTCAGGTATTCTGCCGCTGTGTACTCTCTGTTTAGGACCAAATAGCATTCTAGTTTGCTCTGTTTTTTTGTTGATTCTTTCCAATGTATCAAGTAATTATCTTTTTGTTTTCTTGAGATTTTGTTGCTGTCCTGGGGCTCTGTGGGGTCTGTTTTGTGTTTGTGAACAGAGCCCCAGGACCAGTTTGCTTAGGGGACTCTTCTCCAGGTACATCTCTCTGTAGGTGGTGGCTTTGTAATCAAAGGTTTGGGAATCACTTCCTTTTAGGTGGTTGTAGAATTTAACGGCTCATTTCTTGATTTTGAGAGTAATTTTTCCTAGAAGGTCAGCATCCCGGAGTCGCCTCTTCACTGTTAACGTTGAGACTGGTGTTTTGCAGTTACTATTTAAGGAAGCTGCCAGTTGAGGTCTTGTGAGGCATCTGTTTCTCAAACTTGACACTCTACTGTACTTGTCCTCTTGCTCATTTGTGAACCGGGGCCTCCCACTCCTCTTTCTATTCTGGTTAGAGCCAGTTTGCGCTGTTCTGTGAAGGGAGTAGTAAACAGAGTTGTACAAGATCTTCAGTTTCTTGGAAATTTCTCGCATGGAATAGCCTTCATTCTTCAGAACAAGAATAGACTGACGAGTTTCAGAAGGATGTTCTTTGTTTCTGGCCATTTTGAGCCTGTAATCAAACCCACAAATGCTGATGCTCCAGATACTCAACCAGTCTAAAGAAGGCCAGTTTTATTGTTTCTTTAATCAGGAAAACAGTTTTCAGATGTTCTAACATAATTGCAAAAGGGTTTTCTAATTATCAATTAGCCTTTTAAAATTATAAACTTGGATTAGCTAGCACAACGTGCCATTGGAACACAGGAGTGATAGTTGCTGATAATGGGCCTCTGTACGCCTATGTAGATATTCCATAAAAAATCGGCCATTTACAGCTACAAAAGTCATTTACAACACTGTATTTTGGATCAATTTTATGATATTTGAATTGACAAAATATTGCTTTTCTTTCAAAAACAATGACATTTCTAAGTGACCCCAAACTTTTGAACGGTAGTGTATGTTGAAGAGGGTGGAGCTCAAGCTGCATTCCTGTCTCACCCCACGGCCCTGTGGAAAGAAATGTGTGTGTTTTCACCAATTTTAACATTACGCTTGTTGTTTGTGTACATGGATTTTATAATGTTGTATGTTTTTCGCCCAAAACAACACTTCATCAATTTGTATAGCAGACCCTCATGCCGAATTGAGTCAAAAGCTTTTTGAAATCAACAAAACATGAGAAGACTTTGCCTTTTTTTGTTTGACAATTAGGGTACGGTAACCCCCCCCCTCTCTCTCAGTCTCCCACCCTCTTTCTCTATCTGGGTCTGCCTCTCCTCCACCTAGCCTGCTGGTGTTTATTGGTGTGTTCAGTAGCAGACCTGACCAACATCCCAGTGGAGAAGTCAACTCTGTCCTTGTCTTGTGCTTCTCACTCTCACCAATAAATCAGTGCTAGCTAGGACCATATGACACTTGTGTACATTATGTTACCTTTACAGGTTCACTTAAAGCAGTGTGTGTGTGTGTGTGTGTGTGTGTGTGTGTGTGTGTGTGTGTGTGTGTGTGTTTTCCAGGCGTGTGCGCCCCTGTGGTCTCAGGAGTGTGGTACGTCAGTCTTCAGTACGGGGATTTGTGCTTCTGTCAGCGACGACCTGGAACCTAGAGAGACCATCGCCCCTACAGCACAGAGTAACTGCACACACACACACACACACACAAAGAGTGGGTTGCATTTATAAACCCGAGCGAGCACACATCACAGCTGAATGGTAATGACTCAGTAGAGTTCATTTCATGGGGTTTTGGGGGTTATGTGTGTCCTTAGTACTCTCACCTTATGGATCCAATAATATGTTTTCTGTCCAGGATGTGCAACATACATGGACATAGTGATCGTTCTGGATGGCTCCAATAGTATCTATCCCTGGTATGAAGTCCAGAACTTCCTCAGTAACATCCTCAGCAAGTTCCATATCAGCCCAGAACAGATGCAGGTAAGATTGTGTGTGTGTGTGTGTGTGTGTGTGTGTGTGTGTGTGTGTGTGTGTGTGTGTGTGTGTGTGTGTGTGTGTGTGTGTGTGTGTGTGTGTGCGTCTGTACATTTCTGTGATGAAATCCTAGGGATTCTGTTGGTTGAGTCTCAGTCAACTAGACAAGCCAGTCCTTTACACTGAAACACAACACGTTGTAGTGATCGGATGAGAATGAATGGATGGACTTATGCAATGGCACAAGAGCTGACCTAAACATGGGGGAGAGGGAACATGAGGGGAGAGGGAACATGAGGGGAGAGGAAACATGAGGGGAGAAGAAGTAGCAGTGGGGTAGAAGTTAGGGGAGGATGGGAGATGAGAAGGAAAGGGAGAAGAGGAGGGGGAGAGGGGGAAGATTAGAGGAGAGGGGGAATAGGGGTTTTGGAGGGGGTCAGTAGCAGAGGGGTAGAGGTTTAGGTTGAGGATTGGAGAGGGAGATGGGGACAAGTAGAGGACAGGGGGAACATGGGGTCATGTTCTATCTGTGGATATCCCACTGTATGCTTAACTTAATTGGAAAGACAGCTAGACACAATTATGTGTGTGGTTTTGTTTCTACCATGACCATGGTTGTGTTCAGGTGGGGGTTTTGCAGTACGGTGAGGTTGCGGTCCATGAGTGGTCACTGAGAGACTACCAGACAACACAGGAGGTGGTTGAAGCGGCTAAGAACATCAGCCGACAGGAGGGGCGGGAGACACGCACAGCATACGCCATCCACATGGGCTGGTACGTCTGTCAATCATTCATAAGCCATTCTCATTGGCTGGTCAATGTCTCAATCATAACTCACTCTGCCCTTTAACAATGTCAAATATTTCCTTATTCTTTTCTTCTCTGTGGAACATGGAATCCAGCTGAGGCTGAGGGGTATAGAGGGGTCATAGGTCAAAACATAACAAACAGCTGTCTAATATGGACACCTGATATCTCACACCATAAAAGTTATCCTATGAAAATCACATTCCTCCTTTATTAATCTCATACGCATATAGTGTACCACACCCGTACTCTACACACCACGGCTTTCATTCTCACTCACACACACCCGTACTCTATACACCACGGCTTTCATTCTTACTCTCACACACACACACACACACACACACACACACACACACACACACACACACACACACACACACACACACACACACACACACACACACACACACACACACACACGGCAGGTAATTGTGGAGTTCCTGTTTTCCAGCACATTTAAAGGTAAATGGTCAGGATGTGAGAAGGGCAGTTTAAAGAGAAGTCAATGGAAAGTTTAAAAGCAGTTTAAAATCAGTTTAAAGGCAGTTTAAAGGCGCTGACTGGAAATACAGGCACCACCCCTGTAGACTGTCATGACCTTTCATCCACACCACCTCTACGTAAAACAGACAGCTTTCTTTCACTAATACTATTAACCAATGTTTTTCATCACTGAGCAAATTTCAGGTCAGCTGAGCGCAAAGTTGAATGGGAAAATTCTGTGCAACTTCCGGCATGCGTTTACTGTGAACACTGAGGCTGTACCCGTTTTAAGTTCGTTTTAACAGTGGTCAAGTAGGCTACTGTGACTATTTGATCATAATGTCGGCCTATCAGAGTGGTCTACTATCAAAAACAATGGAGAAAATGCATCCCATAACATTTTAACATGGAAATTGCTGTTCTATCATTCAGCTTACAGTAGCATCCGATGTGTGGTGCTCAATGTAGGCCTACATTCTATGAGACTTTTGAAAAAACCTGCAGGGCTTGACATTAACCTGTTTATCCACTTGTCCTTCAGACAAGGTGACTGAAAATGTTGTTGTGTTGTTTGATGCAAGAGACCACTTGACAAAATAATATGCATTATTATTCCCACACAATTATTACAGAGAATGTCACGTTCTTCAAAATGAGCGGACCAAGGCGCAGTATGAATTGAGTTCCACATCTTTTTAATACAAAGTGAAACTAGAAACAAAACAACAAAACTTACAAGGAACGTGAAGTCGTAGTGCCCAAACACACTCACACAAACAATATCCCACAACCCAGGTGGGAACAATAGAGAACTTAAGTATGATCCCCAATTAGAGACAACGATAATCAGTTGCCTCTAATTGGGAACCATACCAAGCTCACCAACATAGAAATAGGAAAAACTACACCCCCCTAGTCACAAGCTGACCTACAACACCATAGAGAACCAAGGGCTCCCTATGGTCAGGGCATGACAAATATACTAGCCTCTGCCTAATGGCTACTTAGCTTATTCAAGCCTATTTAAAAATACAACACCGATTTTCAAAGATGTCTAGAAATGCATACATTTTGTGCTCTTGTGGGAAGCAACCACTCCCCTATTGCTGACAACAGATTTTATATAACTTGGTTAATAACTCACTAACTAGCAAAGGATATGAACAAATGTAGAAATGTGCACACGTGTAGCTCTCACTTTGATCTCAAAACAAGAACATCTACTGACGACTGCTCATGATGTACAAACAGTCCAGTTCAAAGTGAAACGCATAGACCCATATATGGCAATGGTCTATTTGCATATAGGCCTACTGCACCTCTGATTGGTCATAGCGCACCGGTCTGTGTAGAGTATGGGCCTGAGTCGTGCCTGTTAATGCAATAGAATCCTACTCCGATGCATTCCGAATACAACAACATCTCTTAGTTCATAGTTAGTTTTGTTTTGTGATGTTGTATTGAAAGTGGCTAACATTGCGTTGATTCGATCACAATTTTCACAGTAAAGGGAAACGTTGATAGTGTTAACTAACGGAAAACTCTAGAAAGTTGATTGAATTTCAATCTCATGCCTCTGCGTGCTCTGATATTTATTCTGCACGGTCCAGGGGGAGCTGTGCATGCGCACTGCACGCAGTTTAGAGGGGACATTGGTATTAACCCTTGTTTATGAGTGCTGGGTCGAAACGGTCATAGAACCTGTCTGTCTGTCTGTCTGTCTGTCTGTCTGTCTGTCTGTCTGTCTGTCTGTCTGTCTGTCTTGGACTTCTTGGACTTCTTGGACTTCTTGGACTTCTTGTACGATTCAAACACACACAGATGAAAAGATACCAGAGCTGGCATTGGTAGGAAGACTGACGGGGTTGGCTGTTGCTGGGTCAGCAAAGCTGCAGGTGTGGCCACTGTAGTACAGCCTCCTTAGCTCCTACAGCCACTGCAGCTGTACAAACATGCACACAGTCACATGCACACTCTGGAGGAGTGTGAGAAGAGAAACATCACTGGATACGCCATCGCAGAGAACACACACAGACGCACACACTCACACTGTGAGGTCAGATGCTGGGAGACAAGAAGAAAGTACAGGGAGTGAAACAAAACAGCATCTGGACAAGGGGAGCAAAACAACATTAATGCAGACAAGTGGAAGAAACTGAGGAAGTGACAGATAAAGGGGAGGGTCCAGGTGAGTCCCATGAAGCGCCGAGGCGCGTAACGGTGGTGACAGGTGTGCGTAATGATGGGCCGCCTGGCGCCCTCGAACGCTAGAGAGACGTGACACACACTCACACGTACGCGCACACACACACACACACACACACACACACACACACACACACACACACACACACACACACACACACACACACACACACACACACACACACACACACACACACACACACACACACACAGGGAGCAGTATAAGACACATAGAGGCTAAATGAGTGATATAGGAGAGTAAACCAGTCTACTGCCTCTCACTGTGTCATACACATTTTACCATGTGACACACACACACTCATGCTGTGTCATGACCACACACACACACACTCATGCTGTGTCATGACCACACACACACACACACACACACAAACACACACACACACTCATGTTGTGTCATGACCACACACACACACACACACACACACACACACACACACACACACACACACACACACACACACACACACGCGTTGTGTCTTGACCACACTCCTGACAATAAAAGTGTAAGTACAACCAGACCTCCCAATTAACACCACTCTCTCATCTAGCTCCTCCCCCTCCTTTCTCTTCCCTTCATCTCTTTCTCTCATTCTCTCTTCTCTCCTTCCACAGTCTGTTCTCACATATGTCCCTCTCTTTCTCTCATTTCTCCCCCTCCTTCACTTTCTCTTTACCCCAGTTTTATCCCCCTGTATTTCACACAGTCTCTCAGCCACATCAGAGCTGGGCTCTTACCCACCTCTTTTTACTAGTGGATTTCACACTATTCTTTTATTTATGACTTTATCCGTGTCTCTTTCTTGCTGTATGTCCATAGCCCCTGGTCTCTCTGCTCTCTTTAATTGGTCAAGTGGCAGCACAGTAATTGCTGGTTTATTCCTGCTTTATGTGTCCTGCTTTAAACTGTTTTTCAAAGTGTTTTCTCTCTTGCTCCACTAGTGTTCTAGAATGTTTATCTTTAGTCATCTCTCCTCTTCACAACCTCCCCTTATGTTACTTTTCCTTCCCTCTCTTTTTCCTTTCTTCTACTACATCCTCCTTTCCTCCATCTATCCTCTTGTGCTTTCTTCTCTCTCTCATCCCTCTCTTCTCCTCTCTCCCCTCTCCTCTCATCTCCTCTCCTCTCTCCTCCCTCTTTTCTCATCTCTCTCTCCTCCCTCTCTTCTCCTCTCTCTCCTCCCTTTCTTCTCCTCTCTCATCTCCACCCTTTCTCTCTCACTCTCCTTTCTCTCTCCTCCCTTTCTCCTCTTGTCTCTGGCTGGCTGTATAATTAGCAGGCTGTGCAGGGAAACGGTTGTTTTTAACCAGACCGTTTCTTGCGGGTTCACCACATACTTTATATTTAGCTTGGTCCAGAGTTATGCCTGAAAATGACTGAGTTCACTAACACTGGCTGCACTAGGCATTGTGTGTGTGTGTGTAAGTGCTAGCAGACTCTACCCACTAAATGTCCAGTGGTCAAAACAGGTCACCACCAGACAAACAGGGTGTGGTTATATGTTTGTGTGTACGTGTGTGTGCATGTGTGTACTTGTATGTGTACAAGTGTGTTTGTGTGTGTGTGTTGTCGCTGCACATCCTTTGTGTTTAGGTTAGGTTGTGTGTCATGGTAACACCAGTGATGTGGTAGATCTGTACTTTAAAAGGAAATGACCAACTGTATTTAATGACTAGACTGACTGTCTGATTGACTGTGACTGACTGACTGACTGACTGACTGACTGTCGGACTGTCTGTCTGACTGACTGTCTAATTGGCTGTCGGACTGCCTGTCTGTCTGACTGCCTGCCTGTCTGACTGCCTGCCTGTCGGACTGTTTGACTGCCTGTCTGTCTAACTCATATATGGTCAAGTCTGGCCTGATTACGCCTATGGTTATTTGTTATTTTAGGGGATTTATCAGGGTCTGTGTCACTATCCGTATCGCACCCAATCTGTTTCATAAACAGTTCTTGGAAGCGATCACACACACGTCTTTGTCACTCTCCCTCTCAATTTCTGTTTTTCCCAACTGTGTTATTTAACTCTGAGGATCACTCTACATGATATATTATCTTCTTCTAGCGGCTGTTTATTTTAGATGTAGGGAAACTCTGTGTATACTAACTCTACCCTAATCTTACCTCTCTCTCTTTCTCTCCTCTATCCTCTCCCTCCCTCTCTTTCTCTCCTCTATCCTCTCCCTCCCTCTCTTTCTCTCCTATCCTCCCTCTCTTTCTCTCCTCTCCCTCCCTCTCTTTCTCTCCTCTATCCTCTCCCTCCCTCTCTTTCTCTCCTATCCTCCCTCTCTTTCTCTCCTCTCCCTCCCTCTCTTTCTCTCCTCTATCCTCCCTCTCCCTCTCTTTCTCTCATCTATCCTCTCCCTCCCTCTCTTTCTCTCCTCTATCCTCTCCCTCCCTCTCTTTCTCTCCTCTATCCTCCCTCTCCCTCTCTTTCTCTCCTCTATCCTCTCCCTCCCTCTCTTTCTCTCCTCTATCCTCCCTCTCGCTCTCTTTCTCTCATCTATCCTCTCCCTCCCTCTCTTTCTCTCCTCTATCCTCCCTCTCCCTTTTTCTTCTCTACCTTTCTGTATTCCTTTTGTACCCACATTCCTTTGCTCCTCTCTTTCTCTGTTCTGTCTTTCCTGCTCAATCACTTGTTCTCTCATCTCTCATCGTACCATGTTTCAAGGTATGAGCCAGGTGAAGACAGTGTTGAAGAAACAAAAGTTTATTCTTTCAACTGTGCAGGCAAACGACAGGTCAAGGCAGGCAGGGGTCAATAATCCAGAGAGGGTGTAAGGTACAGGACGGTAGGCAGGCTCAGGGTCAGGTCAGCCAGAGGTCAGTAATCCAGAGTAGAGGTAAAGGTACAGGACAGCAGGCTCAGGGCCAGGTCAGCCAGAGGGCAGTAATCCAGAGTAGAGGTAAAGGTACAGGACAGCAGGCTCAGGGTCAGGTCAGCCAGAGGGCAGTAATCCAGAGTAGAGGTAAAGGTACAGGACAGCAGGCTCAGGGTCAGGTCAGCCAGAGGGCAGTAATCCAGAGTAGAGGTAAAGGTACAGGACAGCAGGCTCAGGGTCAGGTCAGCCAGAGGGCAGTAATCCAGAGTAGAGGTAAAGGTACAGGACAGCAGGCTCAGGGTCAGGTCAGCCAGAGGGCAGTAATCCAGAGTAGAGGTAAAGGTACAGGACAGCAGGCTCAGGGTCAGGTCAGCCAGAGGGCAGTAATCCAGAGTAGAGGTAAAGGTACAGGACAGCAGGCTCAGGATCAGGTCAGCCAGAGGGCAGTAATCTAGAGTAGAGGTAAAGGTACAGGACAGCAGGCTCAGGGTCAGGTCAGCCAGAGGGCAGTAATCTAGAGTAGAGGCAAAGGTACAGGACAGCAGGCTCAGGGTCAGGTCAGCCAGAGGGCAGTAATCCAGAGTAGAGGCAAAGGTACAGGACAGCAGGCTCAGGGTCAGGTCAGCCAGAGGGCAGTAATCCAGAGTAGAGGTAAAGGTACAGGACGGTAGGCAGGCTCAGGGTCAGGTCAGCCAGAGGGCAGTAATCTAGAGTAGAGGTAAAGGTACAGGACGGTAGGCAGGCTCAGGGTCAGGTCAGCCAGAGGGCAGTAATCTAGAGTAGAGGCAAAGGTACAGGACAGCAGGCTCAGGGTCAGGTCAGCCAGAGGGCAGTAATCCAGAGTAGAGGCAAAGGTACAGGACAGCAGGCTCAGGGTCAGGTCAGCCAGAGGGCAGTAATCCAGAGTAGAGGTAAAGGTACAGGACGGTAGGCAGGCTCAGGGTCAGGTCAGCCAGAGGGCAGTAATCCAGAGTAGAGGTAAAGGTACAGGACAGCAGGCTCAGGGTCAGGTCAGGCAGAGGGCAGTAATCCAGAGTAGAGGTAAAGGTACAGGACGGTAGGCAGGCTCAGGGTCAGGTCAGCCAGAGGGCAGTAATCCAGAGTAGAGGTAAAGGTACAGGACCGCAGGCTCAGGGTCAGGTCAGGCAGAGGGCAGTAATCCAGATTAGAGGTAAAGGTACAGGACAGCAGGCTCAGGGTCAGGTCAGCCAGAGGGCAGTAATCCAGAGTAGAGGTAAAGGTACAGGACAGCAGGCTCAGGGTCAGGTCAGCCAGAGGGCAGTAATCCAGAGTAGAGGTAAAGGTACAGGACAGCAGGCTCAGGGTCAGGTCAGCCAGAGGGCAGTAATCCAGAGTAGAGGTAAAGGTACAGGACAGCAGGCTCAGGGTCAGGTCAGCCAGAGGGCAGTAATCCAGAGTAGAGGTAAAGGTACAGGACAGCAGGCTCAGGGTCAGGTCAGCCAGAGGGCAGTAATCTAAAGTAGAGGCAAAGGTACAGGACAGCAGGCTCAGGATCAGGTCAGCCAGAGGGCAGTAATCCAGAGTAGAGGCAAAGGTACAGGACAGCAGGCTCAGGGTCAGGTCAGCCAGAGGGCAGTAATCCAGAGTAGAGGTAAAGGTACAGGACGGTAGGCAGGCTCAGGGTCAGGTCAGCCAGAGGGCAGTAATCTAGAGTAGAGGTAAAGGTACAGGACGGTAGGCAGGCTCAGGGTCAGGTCAGCCAGAGGGCAGTAATCTAGAGTAGAGGCAAAGGTACAGGACAGCAGGCTCAGGGTCAGGTCAGCCAGAGGGCAGTAATCCAGAGTAGAGGCAAAGGTACAGGACAGCAGGCTCAGGGTCAGGTCAGCCAGAGGGCAGTAATCCAGAGTAGAGGTAAAGGTACAGGACGGTAGGCAGGCTCAGGGTCAGGTCAGCCAGAGGGCAGTAATCCAGAGTAGAGGTAAAGGTACAGGACAGCAGGCTCAGGGTCAGGTCAGGCAGAGGGCAGTAATCCAGAGTAGAGGTAAAGGTACAGGACGGTAGGCAGGCTCAGGGTCAGGTCAGCCAGAGGGCAGTAATCCAGAGTAGAGGTAAAGGTACAGGACAGCAGGCTCAGGGTCAGGTCAGGCAGAGGGCAGTAATCCAGATTAGAGGTAAAGGTACAGGACAGCAGGCTCAGGGTCAGGTCAGCCAGAGGGCAGTAATCCAGAGTAGAGGTAAAGGTACAGGACAGCAGGCTCAGGGTCAGGTCAGCCAGAGGGCAGTAATCCAGAGTAGAGGTAAAGGTACAGGACAGCAGGCTCAGGGTCAGGTCAGCCAGAGGGCAGTAATCTAAAGTAGAGGCAAAGGTACAGGACAGCAGGCTCAGGATCAGGTCAGCCAGAGGGCAGTAATCTAGAGTAGAGGTAAAGGTACAGGACAGCAGGCTCAGGGTCAGGTCAGCCAGAGGGCAGTAATCTAGAGTAGAGGCAAAGGTACAGGACAGCAGGCTCAGGGTCAGGTCAGCCAGAGGGCAGTAATCCAGAGTAGAGGCAAAGGTACAGGACAGCAGGCTCAGGGTCAGGTCAGCCAGAGGGCAGTAATCCAGAGTAGAGGTAAAGGTACAGGACGGTAGGCAGGCTCAGGGTCAGGTCAGCCAGAGGGCAGTAATCTAGAGTAGAGGTAAAGGTACAGGACGGTAGGCAGGCTCAGGGTCAGGTCAGCCAGAGGGCAGTAATCTAGAGTAGAGGCAAAGGTACAGGACAGCAGGCTCAGGGTCAGGTCAGCCAGAGGGCAGTAATCCAGAGTAGAGGCAAAGGTACAGGACAGCAGGCTCAGGGTCAGGTCAGCCAGAGGGCAGTAATCCAGAGTAGAGGTAAAGGTACAGGACAGCAGGCTCAGGGTCAGGTCAGCCAGAGGGCAGTAATCCAGAGTAGAGGTAAAGGTACAGGACAGCAGGCTCAGGGTCAGGTCAGGCAGAGGGCAGTAATCCAGAGTAGAGGTAAAGGTACAGGACGGTAGGCAGGCTCAGGGTCAGGTCAGCCAGAGGGCAGTAATCCAGAGTAGAGGTAAAGGTACAGGACAGCAGGCTCAGGGTCAGGTCAGGCAGAGGGCAGTAATCCAGATTAGAGGTAAAGGTACAGGACAGCAGGCTCAGGGTCAGGTCAGCCAGAGGGCAGTAATCTAAAGTAGAGGCAAAGGTACAGGACAGCAGGCTCAGGATCAGGTCAGCCAGAGGGCAGTAATCCAGAGTAGAGGCAAAGGTACAGGACAGCAGGCTCAGGGTCAGGTCAGCCAGAGGGCAGTAATCCAGAGTAGAGGTAAAGGTACAGGACGGTAGGCAGGCTCAGGGTCAGGTCAGCCAGAGGGCAGTAATCCAGAGTAGAGGTAAAGGTACAGGACAGCAGGCTCAGGGTCAGGTCAGCCAGAGGGCAGTAATCCAGAGTAGAGGTAAAGGTACAGGACAGCAGGCTCAGGGTCAGGTCAGCCAGAGGGCAGTAATCTAAAGTAGAGGCAAAGGTACAGGACAGCAGGCTCAGGATCAGGTCAGCCAGAGGGCAGTAATCTAGAGTAGAGGTAAAGGTACAGGACAGCAGGCTCAGGGTCAGGTCAGCCAGAGGGCAGTAATCTAGAGTAGAGGCAAAGGTACAGGACAGCAGGCTCAGGGTCAGGTCAGCCAGAGGGCAGTAATCCAGAGTAGAGGCAAAGGTACAGGACAGCAGGCTCAGGGTCAGGTCAGCCAGAGGGCAGTAATCCAGAGTAGAGGTAAAGGTACAGGACGGTAGGCAGGCTCAGGGTCAGGTCAGCCAGAGGGCAGTAATCTAGAGTAGAGGTAAAGGTACAGGACGGTAGGCAGGCTCAGGGTCAGGTCAGCCAGAGGGCAGTAATCTAGAGTAGAGGCAAAGGTACAGGACAGCAGGCTCAGGGTCAGGTCAGCCAGAGGGCAGTAATCCAGAGTAGAGGCAAAGGTACAGGACAGCAGGCTCAGGGTCAGGTCAGCCAGAGGGCAGTAATCCAGAGTAGAGGTAAAGGTACAGGACGGTAGGCAGGCTCAGGGTCAGGTCAGCCAGAGGGCAGTAATCCAGAGTAGAGGTAAAGGTACAGGACAGCAGGATCAGGGTCAGGTCAGGCAGAGGGCAGTAATCCAGAGTAGAGGTAAAGGTACAGGACGGTAGGCAGGCTCAGGGTCAGGTCAGCCAGAGGGCAGTAATCCAGAGTAGAGGTAAAGGTACAGGACAGCAGGCTCAGGGTCAGGTCAGGCAGAGGGCAGTAATCCAGAGTAGAGGTAAAGGTACAGGACAGCAGGCTCAGGGTCAGGTCAGCCAGAGGGCAGTAATCCAGAGTAGAGGTAAAGGTACAGGACAGCAGGCTCAGGGTCAGGTCAGCCAGAGGGCAGTAATCCAGAGTAGAGGTAAAGGTACAGGACAGCAGGCTCAGGGTCTGGTCAGCCAGAGGGCAGTAATCCAGAGTAGAAGCAAAGGTACAGGATGGCAGGTGGGCTCAGGGTCAGGTCAGGCAGGAAAGGTCAAAACCGGGAAACTAGAAAACAGGGACTATAGCAAAGACAGGAGCAAGGGACAACGCTGGTAGGTTTAAACAGGCAAAACGAACTGGCACAGACAGACAGGAAACACAGATGTAAGTACCCAAGGGATAATGGGAAAGATGGGCGACATCTGGAGGAGGTGGAGATAAGCACAAGGACAGGTGAAACAGATCAGGGCGTGACACATCTCTCTTTTTCTCTTTCTCTGTTCTGTCTTTCCTGCTCATTCACTTGTTCTCTCATCTCAAATCAAATCAAATCAAATATTATTTGTCACATACACATGGTTAGCAGATGTTAATGCGAGTGTAGCGAAATGCTTGTGCTTCTATTTCCGACAATGCAGTAATAACCAACAAGTAATCTAACTAACAATTCCTAAACTACTGTCTTATACACAGTAAGGGGATAAAGAATATGTACATAAGGATATATGAATGAGTGATGGTACAGAGCAGCATAGGCAAGATACAGTAGATGGTATCGAGTACAGTATATACATATGAGATGAGTATGTAAACAAAGTGGCATAGTTAAAGTGGCTAGTGATACATGTATTACATAAGGATGCAGTCGATGATATAGAGTACAGTATATACGTATGCATATGAGATGAATAATGTAGGGTAAGTAACATTATATAAGGTAGCATTGTTTAAAGTGGCTAGTGATATATTTACATCATTTCCCATCAATTCCCATTATTAAAGTGGCTGGCTCGGTTGGTTGATGTCCTTGATGATCTTTATGGCCTTCCTGTAACATCGGGTGGTGTAGGTGTCCTGGAGGGCAGGTAGTTTGCCCCCGATGATGCATTGTGCAGACCTCACTACCCTCTGGAGAGCCTTACGGTTGAGGGCGGAGCAGTTGCCGTACCAGGCGGTGATACAGCCCGCCAGGATGCTCTCGATTGTGCATCTGTAGAAGTTTGTGAGTGCTTTTGGTGACAAGCCGAATTTCTTCAGCCTCCTGAGGTTGAAGAGGCGCTGCTGCGCCTTCTTCACGATGCTGTCTGTGTGAGTGGACCAATTCAGTTTGTCTGTGATGTGTATGCCGAGGAACTTAAAACTTGCTACTCTCTCCACTACTGTTCCATCGATGTGGATAGGGGGGTGTTCCCTCTGCTGTTTCCTGAAGTCCACAATCATCTCCTTAGTTTTGTTGACGTTGAGTGTGAGGTTATTTTCCTGACACCACACTCTTTTTCTCTTTCTCTTCCCTCTCCTCTCCTTCGCCCACCTTTCTCTCCCCTCTCTCTTTCTTCCTCCTCTCTCCCGCTCTCTGTGTAGAAGTCGAGGTCTGTGAAGCACTTTACGTAGTGTGGACGATGAGTCAAATCAAATCAACGTCTATTTGTCATGTGCGCCGAATACAACAGGTGTTGTACAGTGAAATGCTTACTTACAAGCTCTAACCAACAGTGCAATTTTTAAGTAAAAAATAGGTATTAGGTAAACAATAGATAAGTAAAGAAATACAAAATAAAAATAAAACAGTAAAATGACAGTGAAAATAACAGTAGCGAGGTTGTATACAGGACAGGTGGTACCGGTACAGAATCAATGTCTGGGGGCACCAGTTAGTCAGGCTAATTGAGATAATATGTACGTGAATGTATAGTTAAAGTGACTATGCATAGATAATAAACAGAGAGTAGTAGCAGCGTGGGGGGGACAATGCAAATATTCCGGGTAGCCATTTGATTACCTGTTCAGGAGTCTTATGGGGGTAAAAGCTGTTGAGAAGTCTTTTGGTCCTATACTTGGCGCTCCAGTACCACTTGCCATGTGGTAGTAGAGAGAACAGTCTGTGACTGGGGTGGCTGGGGTCTTTGACAATTTTTAGGACCTTCCTTTGACACCGCCTGGTATAGAGGTATATGGGCCCCAATGATGTACTGGACCATACGCACTACCTTCTGTACACTACCCTCTGTACACTACCCTCTGTACACTACCCTCTGTACACTACCCTCTGTACACTACCCTCTTGAAGCTCTCAAACCGGCTCCACTTTCTTATCCGTATCTTTTTGAAACTGCATTGTTAGTTTGGGGCTTGTAAGTAAGCAATTTACTGTAAGGTCTACACCTGTTGTATTTGGAGCATGTGACTAATGTTGTGTCTTTACTATCATTAACTGAAGACTGATGAGTCATCCATACATCAATTGTCTTAAATCATTTATTTATTACTAACTAAGTAATTCACAGAAATGCATAAACAAACAAGGGAAATGTGGTTACATGAAATGAGAATGTGCCCTAGTGGCCTGAACCAGCATGGCGGCTTGTTAGACAAAAGGGGAAGTGGGGCTCCACTAAGAAGTCACTACAGAGTGATAATTATAACAATTGAAATGCTAATCCTTTACACATGAACGCTCACTCATTCGGGAACAATTGCAATCAATATATATATTTACGCTCAGTGTGTCGTCTTGATCGCTGGTGAAAAGTTCATTTATTTTGTAGAATTGTCCATCTCTCTCTCTTGTGGTTATAGTTTATTTTAATTTACCTTTATTTAACCAGGCAAGTCAGTTAAGAACAAATTCTTATTTTCAATGACAGCCTAGGAACAGTGGGTCTGTTCAGGGGCAGAACGACAGATTTGTACCTTGTCAGCTCGGGGATTTGAACTTGCAACCTTTCGGTTACTAGTCCAACACTCTAACCACTAGTTCAGAGTGGCATTCATTCATTTCGTTATAGAATGGATGTTTCAGCGGTTGTCGTTCTTCGCGTTCAATGATACCGAATTCTTAGCTGCAGACTAGTAATTAATATCACAGACTTGTTCTTATTCTGTCTGTGTCGATAGTCTAAGAGTTTAACCACGTGGTATGGTTAAAAGATTCAACAATGGTCTACAACCTTTGTATTCCTGTGATTAAGAGAAACATGGTCTGCAACCTTTAGCCATCTTGTAATTGAGGTAAGCTCGGTCTGCTGATCGAAAACCTGAGTGGGAGTTTTATTCTGAAGGCAGAAAAGGGCTGTCCCAGGTAGCCTGACCATAACTGGGCTCATGTGCGGTCCTCTGATTTAGTTAACTCCATCCAATCCCCTTTTTGAGTTTTCCTTCATTAAACAGTCCAAAATCATATTACACAATTTTACAAACAGTATCATACTCACTCATTTATCTTTTACAACAATTAGATGTAAACCTCATATCTGAGGCTAATATATAAACAGCGTTATGGTAATGTGGCCACACCGTCTCCCCTGAGCTTCCCCAAGTTGTGACAAATGGACCAGTTTGTAGCTGGATTCTTCACCGATCTTTTATACTTTCTCCGGAACATAAAATTTGTTCGTACCTCAAGTTCTGTGAGGTGGAAGAAATTGCTTTGTTCTCTATAAGAATTTACTCTGCCTATACTGTGTGTCCATGAGGAGATCCTCAGGAATTTACGACGTCTCTCTGACCACAGCAACCTAGTTGAAGGAGGCAAGGGGGAGGCAAAGAGAGGAGGATGGGGCTTGCTATACCCAAAGAGGCCAGCGTCATGACATACCCCCCTGGTGGTTTGGATCTTGTTTGCCCTGCAAGTTACAAATCAACATAAAATCATGAACACGTGATGTCCTGTTTGTAGATCATCGTTGCAGTCCCCTCTGGTGGTTGAACTTGGTAGGCTTCTCTGAAAGTGGAGCAGTTCACTACAAGGGTGGCTGTTGATGTCCGGTTGGTGATCGCCGTTGCGGTCCCTTCTAGTGATGTACCTTGGTAGGTTCCCTGGAAGCTGCAAAGTACCCCAGGGAGGGCCAGGGGATGTCATGGTTGGTGATCACCGTTGCGGTCCCTTCTAGTGATGTACCTTGGTAGGTTCCCTGGAAGCTGCAAAGTACCCCAGGGAGGGCCAGGGGATGTCATGGTTGGTGATCGCCGTTGCGGTCCCCTGCCCTCTGGTGGTTTACCTGGTAGGCTCCCTGACAGAGGGGCATGCCGCCACAAGGATGGGCCGTGGGTGTCCAGATTTGGGGTCGCCGTTCCGGACCCGTAGTCTGGTTGTCGTCCAGACTGGAAGATCTGGGCAGTAACTTAGGCAGATGTTAACAACGCACACACACTCGTGAAATATAGATAATTACATTCATGCCCCAATGAGCGGTGTTGTGGCACTAAGTGATGGTTGTATGAGGACTTTGTTTATGGCTCTATCACTTCCTAAGTGTCAAAGGAACTGAACCGAAAAGGAATGAAAGCATAAACAAAAGATATACAAAATATATTTCTCACACAAAAATCATCTAATTGGACTGTATTCTATATATTATGGCATTGTCTCATTGTCTCTAATGCCATATCTAGGGTTTTATAACTTGGTGTGTTGCTTAGGCACTATCCTAAGTTGATAACTATATAATAAGTTTACAGCTGTCAGGCACTAGTTTTTGGGCAGTCTACAGGGATGACCTATGGACTTCTGGGAAGAAAACTGGTGAGTGCTGTAGAGTTAAAGGCCTAGAAGTAAATGTTCAACTTTACTAAGGCTGGTATTTTGCTCTGACCCTTAAGTGATCCTAGCATAAATCCTAATTGGATGTTCCGTTGTGCATGTGCGTTTATGCTTACACAAGCGCACATGTCAAGGGAGGAAAACCAAGTATCCTGGCAGATTACAACTTGTTCAGAATGAGTCTGACGTAGTCAGGTAATTTTCAGGTCAATGCCTGGAGGTCAGTCAGAATTGGTGTCGAGGGAGTCTGTAGTAGTTTTTACTACAAGTCACTGTGTCTTCCACTATTGTAGTGGTAATAGGTACGAAGTCTATTTCATAGCTACGTTATCCACGGAGGAGCTAACCTCACGACGGAAGTACTCTAAGTATTAGACCAGTCGTACGTGGTGTGATCATGGTTAATGATTCAAATTATTTTCCTCCTGAATGGCGGATTCTATTTATTAGTGACGTGTGTTAACCATTGGAAGAGTGCACTGGAGATTCCCTTCCACGTGTTGCACTCGGAGTGACTCCTACGCCGCTGTTGTCAAGGGTAATTTGATTGGTTAGATCTCTAACCTTCTTACTGATTGTAGCTAGACTGACTGTCGCTGGTATTGGTACTGGTGCTCAAAGGGACCAGTTATCCTACCGATTTATTCTGAAATATTATACTACTGGAACACATGATTGGAGCCTTTTACTAGTTGTATTGTAGTTGAACCTACACATGGCAAGGAATGATTATTGTTGCCATTTGTTTTGGAGGTGGACAAGTCCACTGGACTTCCTTTACGACCAGTGTGGCACACCTCAGTACTATCTTAGATGTGTTCTAAGATAATCCCCGTCTAGGGGCCTGTCTGCTCCTCACTGTTCTCATAGGGGAGTTTACAACTAGATTTGATTTATGCTCTGGCGGCCTCGTACGTTGTTGTCCGTAGTCTCGACCCCCCCCCTCCCCACCGGCCTCAATGAGGCTCATCATGGGTCTGGGCTACTATTCCCTATCTTTGTGTCTCCGGACCCCCCCACCAGCGGGTGGTGTTGGTGTCTGAGGAGCAAACGAAAAAGTTGGACCCTATGTACGAGTTCTCAGCGGCCGCGTTGTTATGAGGATGGCTGTAACCTTTCAACCAAATCTCCTGGTGTTTGTGCTTCAAAACGCTCAGTGGCTGTCGAGGTCTGTCAGTCACCATCGCGTCCGCGTGGAGCAACCTCTTCAGTACCTGCGAACTGAGACGAGGATATCGGTCTGTGATATCGCAAAGTGTTTCACCAGTGGGAGTCATCGGGTCAGTTGCTGGACTGATGCCATTAGTATCATTGTAAGGGGTGACAGTCCCCAACAAAGTGGATGGTGTGTCATCAGAAGCAGAGTATACTCTGCGCATCAATGTTTTTCTTGCTGAGACGGCTGCAGTGCTTGCGGAAGTGTCCGAAGGGCAAGAGGAGTTAATCTCAACTACCGTATTGCACGACTGCAAGGAGGAGGGAAGTTGCGTATTCACAGAGACAGCTGGCTCGAAATCATGAAAAGAATGGTCAATCAAGTTGGCTGATGGAATGTGTCGAGATATCGTAATGTCTCCTTGGATCGGATTCTGCCCCAAGAGGTTTTTAAACATTTTTTTCCCAAGGGGTGCTTTCGACAGATACCCCTCGTGAATGACTGCGTTGCAGATAGCGTTAGGGGAAGACAGTGTGGTCAGTGGAGGAGGCATGGTGGCCTGTGACCATACCTGGTTGGTTTTCCAATCCATTAATGGGAGTAACCGATCCATCAAGTCTGCTCCAAGTAGCAGGGTTACAGTTTCATACACAGGGTGAACGAGCAATACGTCCTTGAAGTGTAGTTTCAGCATGACTCTCAATGTGAGAGGCGAGGTAGTCTGAGTGACCCCTCGAAGTGTAGTGTCGCATCGTTCCACTTTTAACCAACCTTTAGTTGGCTTCAAAGCCATTTTGAGATTATCAAACAATGTTTGAGAGATGAGTGATATTGTCGCACCCGAATCAATTAGCTCATGACAAATTAAGCAGTCCTCCAGGACTGTTTCCAGGTATTGCCCTTTAGATTTGTGGTTAGTGGACATATTCCCCACAAAGTGTAGTGGTCGTTCGCAACGACGTGATGTGTCATTTCTGTTCAAGGTGGAAGCAGATAGACTTTTCCGATTTTGAGTGGGCTTGGCTTTAATGAAGCGTTTGACTTTTTTCTTCGCAACCTTTGTATCAGAGTCTATAGACAAAGCCCGGGGGCTTGTTTCTTGATCAAGCGGGCCCTGGATAGGGTCTCGAGTGAGAGCGGGAGAAATTTTAATTTTAACGTCCTTGCTATGGGTGTTAATTCCTGCGGACCCTGTGTCCGGTAATTCCCTGTCTAGTCCTTGTGACATTTGTTTAAAAGGTAACAGGACTACCATGCCTGTTTCAGTGAGTAGGCCAAAGTAAGCTGAACGAAGCCTATGATAGTAAGCTTGTGGGTGTTCGTTCCGAGCTTGTTTGACAGTGTTAGCCAGTAAGCGATCGTGTTTGCGAGTCGCAGAACCACTGAATTCTAATTTCAAAGCTGTGGCAAGTTTAGTGTAGTCATTTAGCACGTGTTGCTGTTGTAGACGAATGAACCTTGTCACGTGTCTATTCCACATTCGCTTCAACAGGTAAACCCTGTCAGAACCTGTAGCGTTCGGGTAGCCATCCAACGAGTCCTCAATGTCAGCTAGGAACGTCTCAGTATCGTTTGGCTGACCTGGAACGGGGTCAAAGGTGGGGAAATTCTTGATGAGTTTGTCAAGGTATTCTGCGCCAAGCGGGCGGAAAGGGTTGGCTTCATCCTGTGGAGAGATTGGGGCCGAAAGGCCAAGAGTAGAAGCCAAACCTTGTTGTTGCTGGCCAAGAGGCGCAATATTACTCAGTGCCGAATGGCCAAGAGGAGAAGACTGAGGGGCACATGAGGGAGGCAATGTCTGAAACCTATCATTATCATACTCTTGTGAGTACAGGGCTCCGTTTGCTTGGTTTCGTAGTCACGCTGTAGAGCGTGACCATTCTGAACTTCCTCCAGATGGTACCTAAGGGTGTTATTCTGCTGCATTGCAGAGTCCACTTGAGCGCTGAGAGTACTGATTTTGAACATGTGAGTGTCACACTTGCTCCTTCCGGGCTCAAACTTATCTGTCATGGCTTGCAGATAGAGGTCTTGAGTACGGAGCGAGAGATTCAGTGATGAGATTTTCTCCACTTGCTTAGAAATCAATATTTCCATCTTCATCACCTGAGTTCTCTCATCATTCATTTGGTCAGCGACCTGAATGAGTTCTGCTGATTTGCCATCCAACTTTGTCATTGTGTTCATTAACTGATCGTCTTTGGTCTGCAGTGCTTTGAGTAGAACCGTGTTACTTTGAGTAAGGTTTAACTAAACTGCATGCATGTTATCAAGTGCTCCTGTTTCTAGATAACTCTTCAGATTTATCTAGTCTGGCGTGAACATCATTGTATTTAGTTTAGGCTAAATCAAGTTATTCCTGTAGCATATGATTTTGTTCCTGTAGAAGACGATTTTGTTGAAGAGTTTGTGCTTGTTCATCGTCATACGTTTTTGCAATTACATTTAATTGTTCAGTTTTCAAGTGCAGTTCCATAGCTAGCAGAATTTTTCCCTTTTTGGCATTTGTCATTGTTTTCCTGGTTCTCTCCACCTGTCCCTTTATGTCTCCCATTACCTGCTCATGCTTCAGCTGTGCACTGCGGTATTGGACAGATGCCATTCTTGGGTGGCAAGACATCAGGGCTAGACTGGAGAGAACCTTTACGAGGCCTGTGCCCGATGGTTGATTTTGGAAAGCGTTGTTGTCTGCTTTTCCACTAATGGCATAATTAGGGTTGGTATCGCTGATGAGATCAGAGATCAATCCATTTGCGGGTGGAGGTTCACTAGTTAGCGGGCGAGTGGGGACTACCTCTGGTAGCTTGCACATTATTAGAACATTTTGAAAGGAAAAATGTTTTTCCTAATTTTCCAAAGTTTGGTTTTGGAATATATTGGAAGCTGCAAAGACGCTTTTAATCTATTTATAGATGAATGAATCGTAAGTACAGGACAGTACTGTGAAAGTTGGACATGAATGAATTTGCAAAAGCAAATTGAATTAATCAATGATAATGATTAATCAAACCTGGATAGGCTATCTGTGTCATGTCTTGTTATGTCTGTTCCTGTCCTTTCTCTTCACTCTGTCTCTCTCTGCTGGTCTTTTTAGGTTACCTTCTCTGTCTCTCATTCTTCAGCTGTTCTACATCTCCCCTAACTAGCTCATTCACTCTTTCTCACCTGTTCTCTCTTCCCCCTCTGATTAGGTCTCTATTTCTCTCTCTGTTCCTGCTACTTTCAGTGTCTGATTCTTGTTTGTGTTTTTGATGCCAGAAGCAAGCTGTCGTCTCGTTTGCTTCCACCTTGTCCTATCCTGTCGGAGTCTGCCTGGCAGGTGCATCCTGCACTATACTACGTTCTTTTTGTTCCATTGTCAACGTTGGAAGAGGATTTATGCCATTCCTGTTTTTTATTAAAGAACTCTGTTTTCTGTTAAAACCGCTTTTGGGTCTTCACTCAAGTACGTAACAGAAGAATCAGACCAAGAATGGACCCAGCGGCTCCGGACCCTTTTCACTCCGCCGTCGAGATCCAGGGAGCGATGCTAGGCAGACACGAGGAGGAATTGTCTGCTGCTCGACATGCCGTTGAGACCCTGGCCGTCCAAGTCTCCGACCTCACAAGACAGGTTCACCAACTCCACCTCGATCCACCGCCCACTTCCAGGGTTTCCGAGTCTCCGGAGCCCAGGATCAACAACCCGCCCTGTTACTCTGGGGAGCCCACTGAGTGCCGCTCATTCCTCACTCAGTGTGATGTGGTGTTCTCTCTCCAGCCCAACACTTACTCCAGGAGCGCAGCCCGCATCGCCTACGTCATTTCTCTCCTTACCGGACGGGCGCGTGAGTGGGGCACGGCAATCTGGGAGGCGAGGGCTGAGTGTATTAACCAGTTTCAGGACTTTAAGGAGGAGATGATACGGGTCTTTGACCGTTCTGTTTTTGGGGAGGAGGCTTCCAGGGCCCTGTCTTCCCTATGTCAGGGGAATCGATCCATAACGGATTATTCTATTGAGTTTCGCACTCTCGCTGCCTCTAGTGACTGGAACGAGCCGGCTTTGCTCGCTCGTTTTCTGGAGGGTCTCCTCGTCGAGGTTAAGGATGAGATCCTCTCCCGGGAGGTTCCTTCCAGTCTGGACTCCTTAATAGCCCTCGCTATTCGCATAGAGCGACGGTTTGATCTTCGTCGCCGAGCTCGTGGAAAGGAGCTCGCGTTCTCCGTTGCTCCCTCTCCACATCACTGCCACCTGCCGCATCACTGCCACCCTCCTCCGCCGGCTCGGATGCTGAGCCTATGCAGCTGGGGGTATCCGCATCTCGGCCAAGGAGAAGGAACGGAGAATCACCAATCGCCTCTGTCTCTACTGCGGCTCCGCTGGTCATTTTGTCACCTCATGTCCAGTAAAAGCCAGAGCTCATCAGTAAGGGGAGGGCTACTGGTGAGCGCAACTACTCAGGCCTCTCCTTCTGGATCACGCACTACCTTTCCGGTCCATCTCCGCTGGCCCGGTTCATCTGCTTCCTGCAGTGCCTTGATAGACTCTGGGGCGGAGGGCTGTTTTATGGACGAGACCTGGGCTCGGGAACATGACATTCCTCTCAGACAGTTAGGGAGCCCACGGCCTTGTTCGCTTTAGATGGTAGTTCTCTCCCCAAGATTCAGCGTGAGACGCTGCCTTTAACCCTCACTGTCTCTGGTAATCATAGCGAAACCATTTCTTTTTTAATTTTTCGTTCACCTTTTACACCTGTTGTTTTGGGTCATCCCTGGCTAGTGCGCCATAACCCTTCTATTAATTGGTCTAGTAATACTATCCTATCCTGGAATGTTTCTTGTCATGTGACCTGTTTAATGTCTGCTATCCCTCCTGTTTCCTCTGTCTCTTCTTCACAGGAGGAGCCTGGCGATTTGACAGGGGTGCCGGAGGAGTATCACGATCTGCGCACGGTGTTCAGTCATTCCAAGGCCACTTCTCTCCCTCCACACCGGTCGTATGACTGTAGTATTGATCTCCTTCCGGGAACTACTCCCCCGGGGTAGATTATACTCTCTGTCGGCTCCCGAACGTAAGGCTCTCGAGGATTATTTGTCGGTTTCGCTCGACGCCGGTACCATAGTCTCCTCCTCCTCTCCCGCCGGAGCGGGGTTTTTTTGTTCAGAAGAAGGACGGGTCCCTGCGCCCATGCGTGGATTATCGAGGGCTGAATGACATAACAGTTAAGAATCGTTATCCGCTTCCTCTTATGTCTTCAGCCTTCGAGATCCTGCAGGGAGCCAGGTTTTTCACCAAATTGGACCTTCGTAACGCCTACCATCTCGTGCGCATCAGGGAGGGGGACGAGTGGAAGACGGCGTTTAACACTCCGTTAGGGCACTTTGAATACCGGGTTCTTCCTTTCGGCCTCGTTAACGCTCCAGCTGTCTTTCAGGCACTAGTTAACGACGTCCTGAGAGACATGCTGAACATTTTTGTTTTCGATTACATGGACGATATCCTGATTTTTTCACCGTCTCTCTCGATTCATGTTCAGCAGGTGCGACGCGTCCTCCAGCGCCTTTTGGAGAACTGTCTTTATGTGAAGGCTGAGAAGTGCACTTTTCATGCCGCCTCTGTCCCTTTTCTCGGTTCCGTTATTTCCGCTGAGGGCATTAAGATGGATCCCGCTAAGGTCCAGGCTGTCATTGATTGGCCCGTTCCTAAGTCACGCGTCGAGCTGCAGCGCTTTCTGGGCTTCGCTAATTTCTATCGTCGTTTCATCCGTAATTTCGGTCAGGTGGCAGCTCCCCTCACAGCCCTTACTTCTGTTAAGACGTGCTTTAAGTGGTCCGTTTCCGCCCAGGGAGCTTTTGATCTTCTTAAGAATCGTTTTACATCCGCACCTATTCTTGTTACACCTGACATCTCTAGTCAGTTTGTTGTTGAGGTTGACGCGTCAGAGGTGGGCGTGGGAGCCATTCTTTCTCAGCGCTCTCTCTCTGACGGCAAGGTCCATCCTTGCGCGTTTTTCTCTCATCGCTTATCGCCGTCAGAACGTAACTATGATGTTGGTAATCGCGAACTGCTCGCCATCCGCTTAGCCCTAGGCGAATGGCGACAGTGGTTGGAGGGGGCGACCGTTCCTTTTGTCGTTTGGACTGACCATAGGAACCTTGAGTACATCCGTTCAGCCAAACGACTTAATGCGCGTCAGGCTCGTTGGGCTCTGTTTTTCGCTCGTTTCGAGTTTGTTATTTCTTATCGTCCGGGCTCAAAAACACCAAGCCTGATGCTTTATCTCGTCTCTTCAGTTCTTCTGAGGTCTCCACCGACCCCGAGGGGATTCTCCCTGAAGGGCGTGTTGTCGGGTTGACTGTCTGGGGAATTGAGAGGCAGGTAAAGCAAGCACTCGCTCACACTCCGTCGCCGCGAGCTTGTCCTAGGAACCTTCTGTTCGTTCCCGTTCCTACTCGTCCGGCCGTTCTTCAGTGGGCCCACTCTGCCAAGTTAGCCGGCCACCCCGGCGTTCGGGGTACGCTCGCTTCCATTCGCCAGCGTTTCTGGTGGCCCACTCGGGAACGTGACGCGCGTCGATTTGTCGCCGCTTGTTCGGTCTGCGCGCAGACTAAATCTGGGAACTCTCCTCCTGCCGGCCGTCTCAGACCGCTTCCCATTCCCTCTCGACCGTGGTCTCACATCGCTTTAGATTTCATCACCGGACTGCCTTCATCAGCGGGTAAGACAGTTATTCTTACGGTTGTCGATAGATTCTCTAAGGCGGCTCATTTCATTCCTCTCGCTAAGCTCCCTTCTGCTAAGGAGACGGCTCAGATCATTATCGAGAATGTTTTCCGAATTCATGGCCTTCCATCTGACGTCGTTTCCGACAGAGGCCCGCAGTTCACGTCTCAATTTTGGAGGGAGTTTTGCCGTTTGATTGGGGCTTCCGTCAGTCTCTCGTCCGGCTTTCATCCCCAGTCTAACGGTCAAGCCGAACGGGCCAATCAGACTGTTGGTCGCATTTTTACGCAGTCTTTCTTTTCGTAACCCTGCGTCTTGGTCAGAACAGCTCCCCTGGGCAGAGTACGCCCACAACTCGCTTCCCTCGTCTGCTACCGGTCTATCTCCTTTTCAGAGTAGCCTCGGGTACCAGCCTCCGCTGTTCTCATCTCAGCTCGCCGAGTCCTGCGTCCCCTCCGCTCAGGCTTTTGTCCAGCGTTGCGAGCGCACCTGGAAGGGGGTCAGGTCGGCACTTTGCCGTAATAGGGCGCAGACTGTGAGGGCCGCTAATAAGCGTAGGACCAAGAGTCCTAGATATTGTTGCGGTCAGAGAGTATGGCTCTCCACTCAGAACCTTCCCCTTAAGACAGCTTCTCGCAAGTTGGCCCCGCGGTTCATTGGTCCGTTCCGTATTTCCCAGGTCATTAATCCTGTCGCAGTGCGACTTCTTCTCCCGCGCTATCTTCGTCGCGTTCACCCGGTCTTCCATGTCTCCTGTGTTAAGCCCGTTCTTCGCGCCCCCGCTCGTCCCTCCCCCCCCATCCTTGTCGAGGGCGCACCCATCTACAGGGTTCGTAAGATTTTGGACATGCGCCCTCGGGGCCGTGGTCATCAGTACCTAGTGGATTGGGAGGGGTACGGTCCTGAGGAGAGGAGTTGGGTTCCCTCTCGGGACGTGCTGGACCGTTCGCTGATCGATGATTTCCTCCGTTGCCGCCAGGTTTCCTCCTCGAGTGCGCCAGGAGGCGCTCGGTGAGTGGGGGGGGTACTGTCATGTCTTGTTATGTCTGTTCCTGTCCTTTCTCTTCACTCTGTCTCTCTCTGCTGGTCTTTTTAGGTTACCTTCTCTGTCTCTCATTCTTCAGCTGTTCTACATCTTCCCTAACTAGCTCATTCACTCTTTCTCACCTGTTCTCTCTTCCCCCTCTGATTAGGTCTCTATTTCTCTCTCTGTTCCTGCTACTTTCAGTGTCTGATTCTTGTTTGTGTTTTTGATGCCAGAAGCAAGCTGTCGTCTCGTTTGCTTCCACCTTGTCCTATCCTGTCGGAGTCTGCCTGGCAGGTGCATCCTGCACTATACTACGTTCTTTTTGTTCCATTGTCAACGTTGGAAGAGGATTTATGCCATTCCTGTTTTTTATTAAAGAACTCTGTTTTCTGTTAAAACCGCTTTTGGGTCTTCACTCAAGTACGTAACAATCTGGGAATTAAACTTTAAATTAACCTGGGAAGTTGGTTCATCTAGGTTACTATTGCAAAGCTTAAAGTGTCTCATTTAACTGGAAGAACCTAGAAATGTCACGACTTCTACCGACGGTAACTCCTCTCCCTGTTCGGGCGGCGCTCGGCGTCGCCGGCTTACTAGCCGCTACCGATCCCTTTTTCCTTTTCTAGTTGTTTTGTCTGTGTTCCTTTTCACACCTGGTTTCAATTGCGTTTATTTCTGTGTGTATATAGGGCACCTGTTACCAGCCTTAATTCGTGCAGGATTAGACTTTTGTGTATTGCGCTCAATTGTATTTGATGTTTGTTGTTTTCACTATTACGCACGTGTATGTAAAGTGTCGGAACTGTGTTTGTTACTCCGTGCGTTTGCACGAGTTTCTGAGTATTCGAGAGCGTAGTTTTTTTGGGGGATTTTTGTCTGTGCCATTTTTGTATTGGTGGACTATATTATTAAACACGCTTCTCAGACATCCCTGCTCTCCTGCGCCTGACTCCTACACCTCTCACCGAGACGCATTGTATCACAAGAAAGGTATGTTCAACAATTAAAATAAATTAATTGAATGAGACGATAATACCCAAGCAATTGAAATTGCTGGATTATCATAAAGATAATGTTAGGTACATTTACCACTATGGTACACTTTCCCCTCAGGCCACAGCCATATGGGATTCTCGCTGGAGGTGGGACTGATTGATCGTGCTTTGCAGAAGCAGATTTTACTGATTGATCAAATTTAATGAATAATAAAACCTGTATAGGCTATCTGGGAATTAAACTTTAAATTCACCTGGGAACTTGGTTCATCTAGGATACTATTGCAAAGTTTAAGGTGTCTCATTTAATTGGAAGAACCTAGAAAGGTATGTCCGACAATTTAAATAAATAAATTGAATGAGACCCAAGCAATTGAGATTGATGGATTATTTTAACGTGATCCACGTTTGGATTTCCAACCCTTCTTTTAAGAGATTCACCACCACAGGAATTGCTTTGTTCCTCAGGAATTTACGACGTCTCTCTGACCACAGCAACCTAGTTGAAGGAGGGAAGGGGGAGGCAGGGAGAGGGGGATGGGGCTTGCTATACCCAAAGAGGCCAACATCATGACACTAATAAAATTTTTGATTTGATTTTGATTTACAGCCCCGTCGATGAGAATGGGGGCCTGCTCAGCCCTCCTTTTCCTGTAGTCCACAATCATCTCCTTTGTCTTGATTAAGTTGAGGGATAGGTTGTTATTCTGGCACCACCCAGCTAGGTCTCTGACCTCCTCCCTATAGGCTGTCTCGTCATTGTTGGTCACCAGGCCTACCACTGTTGTGACATCTGCAAACTTAATGATGGTGTTGGAGTTGTGCCTGGCCATGCAGTCGTAGGTGGACAGGGTGTACAGGAGGGGACTGAGCACGCACCCCTGAGGGACTCCAGTGTTGAGGATCAGCGTGGCAGATGTGTTGCTACCTACCCTCACCACCTGGGGGCGGCCCGTCAGGAAGTCCAGGATCCAGTTGCAGAGGGAGTGTTTCTGGGATAATGATGTTAATGTGAGCCATGACCAGCCTTTCAAAGCACTTCATGGCTACAGACATGAGTGCTACAGGTCTGTAGTCATTTAGGCAGGTCACCTTAGTGCTCTTGGGCACAGGGACTATGGTGGTCTGCTTGAAACATGTTGGTATCTGCCAGTTGGTCAGCACATTCCCGGAGCACACTTCCTGGTAATCCGTCTGGCCCAGGGGCCTTGTGAATGTTGACCTGTTTAAAAGTCTTACTCACGTCGGCTATGGAGAGCATGATCACACAGTCGTCTGGAACAGCTGATGCTCTCATGCATGCTTCAGTGTTGCTTGCCTCGAAGCGAGCATAGAAGTGATTTAGTGGTAGGCTCGTGTCACTGGGCAGCTCGCGTCTGTGCTTCCCTTTGTAGTCTGTAATAGTTTGCAGGCCCTGCCACATCTGACGAGCGTCGGAGCCGGTGTAGTATGATTCAATCTTAGTCCTGTATTGGCACTTAGCTTGTTTGATGGTTCGTCTGTGGATATAGCAGGATTTCTTATAAGCTTCCGGGTTAGAGTCCCGCACCTTGAAAGAGGCAGCTCTAAACTTTAGCTCAGTGAGAATGTTGCCTGTAATCCATGGCTTCTGGTTGGGGTATGTACAGTCACTGTGGGGACGATGTCCTCGATGCACTTATTGATAAAGCCAGTGACTGATGTGGTGTACTCCTCAAGGCCATCGGAAGAATCCCATAACATATTCATATTCCAGTCTGTGCTAGCAAAACTGTCCTGTAGTTTAGCATCTTCTTCATTTGACCACTTTCTTTTATAGACTGAGTCACTGGTGCTTCCTGCTTTAATTTTAGCTGGTAAGCCAGAATCAGGAGTGTATAATTATGGTCAGATTTGTCAAATGGAGGGCGAGGGAGAGCTTTGTACGCGTCTCTGTGTGTGGAATAAAGGTGATCTAGAATTTTTTTCCCCTCTGGTTGCGCATTTAACATGCTGATAGAAATTAGGTCAAATGGATTTAAGTTTCCCTGCATAAAAGTTCCAGGCCACTAGGAGCGCTGCCTCTGGGTGAGCGGTTTCCTGTTTTCTTATTTCCTGATACAGCTGACTGAGTGAGGTCTTAGTGCCCGTCTGTGGTGGTATATAAACAGCCACGAAAAAAATAGATGAAAACTCTCTTGGCAAATAGTGTGGTCTACAGCTTGTCATGAGATACTCTACTTCAGGCCATGATGTTTCAGATCCAACTCTAGAACAATATTTGTGTTTTATTGTGGTTTGGTTCAAGGCAACGGAAAGAGAATGTACATGTAAGCAGTTTGGGTCTTGAACCAGTATGTGCTGTTTTAACATGCTGACAACAGCACTGTGATATTTACCTAATAAAGTTCTTTATATCTGTCTTTGTCCAGTACGGAGGCATTCAGCCCTGAGCGGGGGGCGAGGGAGGGGGCCACCAAGGTCATGATCGTGGTGACGGACGGAGAGTCACATGATGGGGAGGAGCTACCCGACGCTCTGGAGGAGTGTGAGAAGAGAAACATAACCAGATATGCAATCGCTGTGAGTACACACACATGCACACGCACACACACACACTGTTTCATAGAGCACATGAATGTGGCATGTCTGCTACACCACAAAACTCGCTAACCAATATGGCAGACAGTCTCACCAACCAACCCCACTCCTGAAATAGCTGTATTGAAACAGCTTTTCCACCATACCACCTCACATACCCTGCATAACGTGAGAGCTAGCCATCCTGCCCATTCAGCCTCAAACTGGCCTGAAATAATGCCTGTGGTTTTTAAAATAGCCCCAGCAAATCACTAACTGAACCCCTCTGGCTCCTTAAAATAACCCAGTGGGTATCAACAGTTATGTCTTCCTGCCCCACCCCACCCCCCTAACACACACACACACACACACACACACACACACACACATGCACACACACCATCAAGTGTCGAGTGATGTGGTTTTGGTGGTGTGGTGGAACAGACTCCAGTGGCTGAGTAGTCGGAGACTCTTCCCCAGCCCACAATATAAACACTGGGACCTGCAGGGCCACTGTCACCAGAGGAACCACAATATAAACACTGGGACCTGCAGGGCCACTGTCACCAGAGGAACCACAATATAAACACTGGGACCTGCAGAGCCACTGTCACCAGAGGAACCACAATATAAACACTGGGACCTGCAGGGCCACTGTCACCAGAGGAACCTCAATATAAACACTGGGACCTGCAGGGCCACTGTCACCAGAGGAACCACAATATAAACACTGGGACCTGCAGGGCCACTGTCACCAGAGGAACCACAATATAAACACTGGGACCTGCAGGGCCACTGTCACCAGAGGAACCACAATATAAACACTGGGACCTGCAGGGCCACTGTCACCAGAGGAACCACAATATAAACACTGGGACCTGCAGAGCCACTGTCACCAGAGGAACCACAATATAAACACTGGGACCTGCAGGGCCACTGTCACCAGAGGAACCACAATATAAACACTGGGACCTGCAGGGCCACTGTCACCAGAGGAACCACAATATAAACACTGGGACCTGCAGGGCCACTGTCACCAGAGGAACCACAATATAAACACTGGGACCTGCAGAGCCACTGTCACCAGAGGAACCACAATATAAACACTGTGACCTGCAGGGCCACTGTCACCAGTGGAACCACAATATAAACACTGGGACCTGCAGGGCCACTGTCACCAGAGGAGCCACAATATAAACACTGGGACCTGCAGGGCCACTGTCACCAGAGGAACCACAATATAAACACTGGGACCTGCAGGGCCACTGTCACCAGAGGAACCACAATATAAACACTGGGACCTGCAGGGCCACTGTCACCAGAGGAACCACAATATAAACACTGGGACCTGCAGGGCCACTGTCACCAGAGGAACCACAATATAAACACTGGGACCTGCAGAGCCACTGTCACCAGAGGAACCACAATATAAACACTGGGACCTGCAGAGCCACTGTCACCAGAGGAACCACAATATAAACACTGTGACCTGCAGGGCCACTGTCACCAGAGGAACCACAATATAAACACTGGGACCTGCAGAGCCACTGTCACCAGAGGAACCACAATATAAACACTGTGACCTGCAGGGCCACTGTCACCAGAGGAACCACAATATAAACACTGGGACCTGCAGGGCCACTGTCACCAGAGGAACCACACGAGAGAGAGAGAGAGAGAGAGAGAGAGAGAGAGACTTTGACTTTTGGTCTTTCTTTATTGAAATATTCTCAATTCATTTAAAACTCACCCCCCCCCCTCCTAAAATAAAAAATAAAAATATATCCTGTACTGCATACATGTACCATACTCATCTTTCCATCTACCACATGATACAAATCACCACAAAAACACAAAAACCCTCTCCTACAACCGTATATCCAAATCATCTTCCCCAGCAATACAGACAGCCCCCCCAACACACCATATCTCCTCAAACATCTCCACACATTTGATCATTTTATAGAACTCAAACTCAACCCTAAGCCGCGCAGAGACCATCCCATTAAACAGTAGTAAAGGGTCTGTTATCCCCCCACCTTTGACCCTGTTCCTCCTTGTTAGCCAAATAGCTAACTTTGCCTGAGCAAACAAAAAATTCAACAAAACACATTTTTCTTTCTCCTTACTCGAATACCTGTATCCCATTATAAACATCCCAACAGCAAAAACCACCCCCAACCTGTCACACAGACATTCCAACAGAGACATTAATGGCATTAACCTGGTGCACACAGAAAACACATGAATTACAGTTTCTATCATTTGACAGAAAGGACACCCCTGCCCAATTCCCGGATCAACCCGTGCCAACCAGCTGTTAGTGGCCAGGGCTCCATGAAGAACCCTCCACTGGAGGTCCCCTGACCTCTTTGGTACTGGGGGTTTGTAGAGCGCCCTCCATCTAAAACCCACCATACTCTCCGCCCCACATACCCCCTGCCACTGATGTGCCTTCACTCCTGTTAGGCTTCTAATGTTCCTTACCTTAACGCAGAGGTTGTAGAGGGCTTTACCTCCCACATCCTCAAACTCCCCCAGGCTCGGAGTGTTAAAATCTAACAAGTCCTCCAGACCCCCTTGCCAGTCCCCAGTCTCTGCCGTCACCTGCAGTGGCGGGAACATTGGTGGCCCCTCTCCCTTTGGCCTCTCAAACACCCCCTTACCGGCTCAGACAGTGCCTCCTGGACCTCCTCCAGGAATCTCTCCAGCAGCCTAAGAGACGTTATTCCTGTTTGTTGCGCCAAGATCTCCGGGGTTTTCCACCCCTCCTCTCCCAGCAGTCTCAGGTCACCCAGCCTTTGTAAACCCCCTGCCATCAGTTGCCTCTGCAGGGTGGCCGACTGAACCGATCTCAAAGGGATGGCTGGGTTGTGGAAGATAGGCTCCTCCCACACCCACTGCCCAGGCTCCACTCCCCCTTCTCGTGTGGGCCTTAGCAGCTGCCAGGCCCTCAGCACCGCAGAGTAAAACTCTGAGAGACCTGCTGTACTCAGCCTCTCCAGCTTCATGAGGAACAGCTGCCGGTCCAACCCTAATCCGCCAGCTCTCCTCAGCAGCGCGCATGCTGGTTCCCTCCAGCCAACATCAGTGTGGTACAGCAGTCTCTGCACCGCCTTTAGTCGGAAAGCAGCCATCCTGCTCTCCAGTTCCACCAGGCCCTGTCCTCCTTCGTGGACGGTCATGTACAAAACTGCTGCCTTCAGCCAGTGATGTCCCGACCAAAAGAAGTCCACCAGCTTGCGTTGCAGGTCTGCAAGCAGACCGGCGGGGGGATGAGGACAGCCAGTTTATGCCATAAGGAAGATGCCACCAGGTTGTTGATTATCAGCACCCTCCCTCTATATGACACTTGGGACAGGAGCCACCTCCACCTGGCCAGTCTTGACACCACTGCCTGTGACAGCCCCTCCCAGTTCTTGCTGACCCACCTCTCCGAGCCCAGGTACACCCCCAACACTTTAAGCCCTTCACAACCCCACTGCAAACCCCCTGGAAGCAGAGGAGGAGCCCTATCCCCCCATGCCCCACATAACAGAGCTTTGCTCTTTCCCCAGTTTACCTTAGCTGATGAAGCTCCCTCGTACACCTTCAGACTGGTCTCTAGTTCCTGCATATCTTGCCCATCCCTGACCATCACAGAAACATCATCTGCATATGCTGAGACTGCTATTCCTGTCACCACATCCATGCCTGTCCAGCACACTCCCTGCAGTCTCCTGCGTAGCAGTCCTAAAAAAGGCTCAATGGCTAGTGTGTACAGCTGCCCAGATAGAGGGCATCCTTGTCTAATGCCCCGTCTCACCCAGACTGGCCTACTGAGCCCCCCTCCCACCTTAACCATACATGACGCCCCAGCATACAACAGCTTCACACAGGTCACAAAACTCTTCCCAAACCCAAACACAGACATCACATTAAACAGATACTCATGATCCACTCTATCAAAAGCCTTCTCTTGATCTAAAGAGACCAGTCCAAAGTTCACATTAGAACCTCTCGACAAGTCCAACATGTCCCTAATCAAGAACAAGTTGTCCGTGATTGAGCGTCCCGGTACACAATATGTCTGGTCCTTGTGTATTATAGAGTCCAGATGGGACTTCAGTCTGTTAGAGAGGACCTTGGCAAAAATCTTGTAGTCCGCACAGAGTAATGCCACAGGCCTCCAGTTCTTAAGTTCACACAAGTCCCTTTTTTGGGCAGGAGAGTCAGAGCCGCCCGACGGCAGCTCATCGGCAACTCTCCTACCCCGACGCATTCTCGCAACACGCAAAAGAAATCCTGTCCAATTGTTCCCCAGAATTTTTTGTAAAATTCCACTGGAAGTCCATCGACCCCGGGTGCACGACCGGGGGACATCTGGCTTACTGCCTCTGCCAGTTCATGTGACAACAGAGGAATGTCCATTTCATCCCTCTGTGCCCGAGAGAGCTTAGGGAGTCCTGTGAACAAGACCTGAGCACACATAGGATCACACATTTCTGCCCTATACAATTCAGTATAAAACTCCACAGTCCGCTCCCGCATCTCCCCCACCACAGAGGTCACCCGCCCATCAGACAGCCGTAGACAATGCATACCCTTGGCTTCACTGCTCTGTCTTTCCAAACCAAAGAAGAAGGAGCTGGGAGCATCCATCTCCTTGAGCATGGAGAACCTAGCTCTTACAAGTGCTCCCTTTGCTTTAACCTGGAAAAAACTGCCCAGGTCCCTACGTAATTCGGCTAAGTTAGCCTGGAGGCCTACATTGCCTTGCCCCACCATCTCTACCTCCATCTCACTAATACACCGCTCTAGTTCCCCCAATACTCTCCTGGCCTCTGAGGATGAGAGAGCTGTGTACTGTTGACAGAAAAGCCGAATTTGCACTTTCCCCACATCCCACCATTGACTCAGAGACTCATACTCCTCTCTTCGCTGCCCCCATCTTTCCCAAAAAGTCTGGAAACCTGAGCAAAAAGTGGCATCTTGTAAGAGCTTTACATTGAACTTCCAATAAGATGCCTGCCGGGGCCCTGGTGAAATAGACAGCCGAGCCATGGTTATGTGGTGATCCGAAAACCCCACTGGGAGAATGGTAGCACCCAGCAGCCTATTGCTCTGATTCCTGGACATGTAAAAACGATCAAGTCGAGCTGCACTCACCCTAGCCCCAAAACCTTCACCCACGTATACTGTCTTGTGTTTGGATGTTTAGTTCTCCAAACATCCACTAGGTCAAACTGATTAAAGATGTCCCTTAACACTCCCACTGACACTGAATGAGGCTCTTCCCCATTTCTGTCTTTTGTAAAATCCATTGTACAGTTCCAGTCACCTCCGATCACCAGCGTCTCCTCAGGCGCTACTTGTGAGAGTTCCTGTCTAAGACTCCCAAATAGAACCCCTCTTTCTCTCCCTGTGTTAGGCGCATACACATTTATAAAGACAAAACACATGTTGTTAATTTCTGCTTTAACAACAAGCAACCTACCCCTACACACCTCCTTTGAGGAGCAAATTTTTACAGCCAGACCCGGTGCAAAAAGGACTGCCACACCTGCACTAAGATTTGTCCCATGGCTCAACACACTTGCCCCTTTCCACCAGAGCCCCCAATCAACTTCATTCACTACATCACTATGCGTCTCCTGCAGAAACAACACCTGTACTTTTTTTTGTTTTACATATTCACCCAACACACTCCTCTTTCCCGCATCTCTGGCGCCATTTATATTGAGCGAGCCTACCCGAAGAGTCTCCATAAGAATTGGGAGAAAAGCAAGCAGAGAAATAGACCAATAGCAAAGCTCAAAAAGCCCCAGTGTCAGTAAGAAATTAAACATTTAAACAGTGTCTGAAGGTAAACCTTTACGCACTGTTGTGACCCACTTCCTCAACCTAAACCGTTTCCTGGGTGAGAGGACACCATGCCCCTCATTTCTCATAGCATGTTGTACTGATCTTACAAACTTTCTAGGATCAGGAAAAAAAGCCTCAAGATTAACTTTTTTCCCCTTAGTCTCATTCAGGAACCGTGTCAGTTCCCTCAACGTGTACTTAGACCCCTCTGGTTGACTAGCTGTCAGCTCCGGGCCAATTGAAGAGGAGTCTGAAAAAAATAACTCCTCATCTTCTTCCTCAGACTCACTTTCCTCCTCTTCTCTATCTCCCACCCTGACCACCTGCCCTTTCTCTCTGGTTAGGGCCTCACCCACAGCAACAGGCAACATTTCCATGGTGCCTTTGTTCACACCCTTTTTCCTTTTCCTCTTGACACCCTCCTCCTCCCCCCCTAATCTCTTACACTTCCCCACTATACTCTCCTCATCCACTAGAATACCCTGACTAGACGCAGTATCCTCTGCACCACCCTCCATAGCATGACTAGGGCCAGCCTCAGCTACACCACCCTCCATAGCATGACTAGGGCCAGCCTCAGCTATACCACCCTCCATAGCATGACTAGACCCAGCATCATCTGCACCACCCTCCATAGCATGACTAGGGCCAGCCTCAGCTACACCACCCTCCATAGCATGTCTAGGCCCAGCCTCAGCTACCCCACCATCTCTAGCCTGACTAGACCCAGCCTCTGCTTCTCCACCATCTCTAGCCTGACTAGACCCAGCCTCCACTACCCTACCATCTCTAGCCTGACTAGACCCAGCCTCTGCTTCTCCACCATCTCTAGCCTGACTAGACCCAGCCTCATCTACACCACCATCTCTAGACTGACTAGGCCCAGCCTCTGCTGTCTGCATCTCCTTACCCCCTGCATTTTGACCTCGATTTCCCCCACTTGCGCTTGTACCCTCACCTTTTCTATGGCCTTTATGTGGGCACGCAAAGCTCTTGTGCCCCAAATCCCCACATTCAAAACACCGTAGACTATCTGTGCTGGCAAAACCTGCATAGAGCCCCTCCCCATGCCTCACTTTAAAATGCACATTTAGCTGTTGCTCATTATTGTTCAGAAACATAAACACTTGCCTCCTGAACGAAACAACGTGCTTAACGGCATCTGCCTGAAAACCTGCTGACAGTACACGGAAACCGCTAGCAAACTTACCAAAACGACTCAGCTCTTTCCTAATTTGATCATCCGTAATAAACGGAGGCAAATTTGCCACTACAACTCTTGTTGAAGGGGTAGAGAGGTGAAATTGACACCAACACATCCCTTACAAATATTCCGCTAGCAATTAGCCTACCGACCAAATTAGCCCTTTTCATGAACACAACCACAGCTTTGTTCATTCTAGAAGCAGAATGTATAAACTCAGCTCCTACCTGTTCACCGACCGCGAGCAGAACCTCCTCCACCTTAACTCCGTTCTCAGGAACACACCTGAATCCATGCTGTATCGACAGCGTCTCCTCCGCGCTAGGCTGAGAAGCCATTGCTCACACTACACCTTCCAACCCCCAGGAAAGTTACTCTGTCCTCTTCCACCCTAACTTTGAAAAGAAAAACTTTGGATACCGCTAAAAACAAATATTGCATTAACCCTCCACCATAGAAAATAACATGTAAAGAAAAGAATCAAGAAAGTTAGTTAGGATAGAGCTTTCCACACCAAACACTCAAACTCCAAAAACACCCAGCATGGAGAGAGAGAGAGAGAGAGAGAGAGAGAGAGAGAGAGAGAGAGAGAGAGAGAGAGAGAGAGAGAGAGAGAGAGAGAGAGAGAGAGAGAGAGAGAGAGAGAGAGAGAGAGAGAGAGAGAGAGAGAGAGAGAGAGAGAGAGAGAGAGAGAGAGAGAGAGAGAGAGAGAGAGAGGACTTCCACAAAGCTGTGAACAATCTGAGAGACAAGGCAAGAAGGGCCCTCTATGTCATCAAAAGGAACATAAAATGTAACATACTAATTAGGATCTGGCTAAGGTCTGGGCGCCGGTCGCCAACCAAGAATTCACGAAATGGGACAAACACCAATTTGAGACTGCATGCAAAGTTCTGCAAAATATATTTTGTGTACAACCTAAAACACCAAATAATGCATGCAGAGCAGAATTAGGCCGATACCCACTAATGATCAAAATCCAGAAAAGAGCCGTTAAATTCTGCATCCACCTAAAAGGAAGCGATTCCCAAACCTTCCATAACAAAGCCATCACCAACAGAGAGATGAACCTGGAGAAGAGTCCCCTAAGCAAGCTGGTCCTGGGGCTCTGTTCACAAACACATCCCACAGAGCACCAGGACAGCAACACAATTAGACCCAACCAAATCATGAGAAAACAAAAAAATTATTACTTTACACATTGGAAAGAATTTACAAAAAACAGAGCTAACTCGAATGCTATTTGAGTACACAGTGGCAGAATACCTTACCACTGTGACTGACCCAAACTTAAGGAAAACTCTGACTATGTCCAGACTTAGTGAGCATAGCATTTAGACAAACTCCCATATATGTTTGGTGAAATACCACAGTGTGCATCTCAGTAGCAAGATTTGTGACCTGTTGCCAAAAAAAGGGCAACCAGTGAAGAACAAGCACCATTGTAAATACAACCCATATTTATGTTTATTTATTTTCTCTGTAAGCATATGTGTCGCACACCAATAAAACCCCTTAAATTAAATTGATTTGAAGAGAGAGCGAGAGAGAGAGAGAGAGAGAGAGAATCTCCAGGGTCTTGATGCTGAAACGTGGTTTCACTGTGACGGCTACAATGTTTTGATGTTGTTGCTCTCTGTCCTGCTGCCAATGTGTGTAGGACAGAAAACAGCCCTTTGGGGAGAGCAGAGCAACAACCTCTCTAAAATAACAGCCTGAGTGGTGTTTTATACATCAGCCTGCCTGCCTGCCGACTCACACAGAATTTATAGTCAACAAGTGGAGGGGTCAAAGGGTGTGTGTTTGTCTGTTTGTGAGTTTGTTTGTGTGCATGTGCCTGTGCAACTGTGTGTATACATGTGCATATACATTTGCAGTAGCTATAACTTCACTGTATGTTTTGAATAGTTAACAAGCTACCTCCCGCTGTCTGTATTTCTGTCCTCCCTCTCCGTTCGTGACTCTGAGGACAAACCAGCAGCAGCTGACAAGACCAACGGAATTCATCTGCTTCTATAAGATATCCATGTATTCATTTATAGTGTAGGATTCCTTCACATTAAACCCTTCCTTCCTTCCTTCCTTCCTGCCCTCCCTCCCTTCATCCATCCCTCCTTCCCTTCATCCATCCCTCCATCCCTCCCTCTCTCCCTCCCTTCATCCATCCTTCAATCCCTCCCTCCCTTCCTCCTTCCCTCTCTCCATCCCTTACCTTCCTCCTTCCCTCTCTCCCTCCCTTCATCCTTCATCCCTCCCTCCCTTCCTCCATCTCTCCCCCCCTCCATTCCTCCATCCATCCCTCCTTCCCTCCCTCCCCTTTGAAAACAGAGAATTTCCTTATTTAAGATGGCAGCCAGAGTGACAGGGAAGGATTGTTGGGATTGGGTTTCTGGGGAGGAATGTGCTCCTTACTGCAGTTTTTAGGCTATTCTGTATTACAGACTACTAACTGTAGCTGTTACTATAGCCTCCTCACACTAGAGAGCCCTACCACACCAGTCATCTCTCTCCCCCTGTCTGGACCAATTCTTTCATTTCACGGTTTGCTAGAGCAGTATTTCCCAAACATTTTAGCTGACTCCATTTTTAGACACTCCCTTATTAAGACCCTACGTGCATTATCTGTTGTTTTTTTTGTCTTTTAAGGGTTGTCTCTCTGTGGTTGTCCTTGATTCAGGTTATGTCCTCTACTGTACTGTACGGGGTTGGTGTTGGCAGCTCTCTCTCTGTCCTCTCAGATTGTCCTGACTCAGTAATATCTCTCCCTCTATATAAATGTTCTCTGTCCCTGTGAAACATGGAGGAGTTATTGGCGGAAGACGTAGAGAATATGTCTGTTAACGTTATCTCTCGCTCTCCCTTTCACTTTTTCTGTCCCTTACATTTAACCCCTTTTTTCTCTCCCTTTTGTTGTTCTACCCTTCACTTTAACCCCTTTCTCCCTCTCCTTTCTCTCTTCCTCTCTCTTCCTCTCTCTTTCCCTCTCTTCCCCCTCTCTCTTCCTCTCTCTTTCCCTCTCTCCCTCCCGCTTTATCTCTCCCCCCTCGCTTTCCTCATCCCTTTCTCTCTCCCTCCCCCTTTATCTCTCCCCCTCTCTTTCCTCATCCCTTTCTCTCTCCCTCCCCCTTTATCTCTCCCCCCTCTCTTTCCTCATCCCTTTCTCTCTCCCTCCCCTTTATCTCTCCCCCTCTCTTTCCTCATCCCTTTCTCTCTCCCTCCCCCTTTATCTCTCCCCCTCTCTTTCCTCATCCCTTTCTCTCTCCCTCCCCTTTATCTCTCCCCCTCTCTTTCCTCATCCCTTTCTCTCTCCCTCCCCCTTTATCTCTCCCCCTCTCTTTCCTCATCCCTTTCTCTCTCCCTCCCCCTTTATCTCTCCCCCCTCTCTTTCCTCATCCCTTTCTCTCTCCCTCCCCCTTTATCTCTCCCCCCTCTCTTTCCTCATCCCTTTCTCTCTCCCTCCCCCTTTATCTCTCCCCCTCTCTTTCCTCATCCCTTTCTCTCTCCCTCCCCCTTTATCTCTCCCCCTCTCTTTCCTCATCCCTTTCTCTCTCCCTCCCCCTTTATCTCTCCTCCCTCTCTTTCCTCATCCCTTTCTCTCTCCCTCCCCTTTATCTCTCCCCCTCTCTTTCCTCATCCCTTTCTCTCTCCCTCCCCCTTTATCTCTCCCCCCTCTCTTTCCTCATCCCTTTCTCTCTCCCTCCCCCTTTATCTCTCCCCCTCTCTTTTCTCATCCCTTTTCTCTCCCTCCCCCTTTATCTCTCCCCCTCTCTTTCCTCATCCCTTTCTCTCTCCCTCCCCTTTATCTCTCCCCCTCTCTTTCCTCATCCCTTTCTCTCTCCCTCCCCCTTTATCTCTCCCCCTCTCTTTCCTCATCCCTTTCTCTCTCCCTCCCCCTTTATCTCTCCCCCTCTCTTTCCTCATCCCTTTCTCTCTCTCTCCCCCTTTATCTCTCCCCCTCTCTTTCCTCATCCCTTTCTCTCTCCCTCCCCCTTTATCTCTCCTCCCTCTCTTTCCTCATCCCTTTCTCTCTCCCTCCCCCTTTATCTCTCCCCCCTCTCTTTCATCATCCCTTTCTCTCTCCCTCCCCCTTTATCTCTCCCCCTCTCTTTCCTCATCCCTTTCTCTCTCCCTCCCCTTTATCTCTCCTCCCTCTCTTCCTCATCCCTTTCTCTCTCCCTCCCCCTTTATCTCTCCCCCTCTCTTTCCTCATCCCTTTCTCTCTCCCTCCCCCTTTATCTCTCCCCCTCTCTTTCCTCATCCCTTTCTCTCTCCCTCCCCCTTTATCTCTCCCCCTCTCTTTCCTCATCCCTTTCTCTCTCCCTCCCCCTTTATCTCTCCCCCTCTCTTTCCTCATCCCTTTCTCTCTCCCTCCCCCTTTATCTCTCCTCCCTCTCTTTCCTCATCCCTTTCTCTCTCCCTCCCCCTTTATCTCTCCCCCTCTCTTTCCTCATCCCTTTCTCTCTCCCTCCCCCTTTATCTCTCCCCCCTCTCTTTCCTCATCCCTTTCTCTCTCCCTCCCCCTTTATCTCTCCTCCCTCTCTTTCCTCATCCCTTTCTCTCTCCCTTCCCCTTTATCTCTCCCCCCTCTCTTTCCTCATCCCTTTCTCTCTCCCTCCTCCTTTATCTCTCCCCCTCTCTTTCCTCATCCCTTTCTCTCTCCCTCCCCCTTTATCTCTCCCCCCTCTCTTTCCTCATCCCTTTCTCTCTCCCTCCCCCTTTATCTCTCCCCCTCTCTTTCCTCATCCCTTTCTCTCTCCCTCCCCCTTTATCTCTCCCCCTCTCTTTCCTCATCCCTTTCTCTCTCCCTCCCCTTTATCTCTCCCCCCTCTCTTTCCCCATCCCTTTCTCTCTCCCTCCCCCTTTATCTCTCCCCCCTCTCTTTCCTCATCCCTTTCTCTCTCCCTCCCCCTTTATCTCTCCCCCCTCTCTTTCCTCATCCCTTTCTCTCTCCCTCCAGGTATTGGGTCACTACATCCGCAGGCAGCAGGACCCTGAGACGTTTATCAGTGAGATCAAGTACATTGCCAGCGACCCTGACGACAAATACTTCTTCAACGTGACTGACGAGGCGGCGCTCAACGACATCGTAGATGCACTAGGAGACCGCATCTTCACTCTAGAGGGTGAGCCGGAGAGAGGAAGAGGAAGGGGGAGGGAGGTGAAAGTGCTGGAAAGAGAAAGGAGGGTAAAGGGTGTCTGTGTTCTGGAGACAGGGAGGAACTGCTTTCTTATTTAGCCAGGAGAGAGAGGGATGTTACTCTCTTTCAATTGAGGAAGAGGTAAAAAAGGGGGAATGGTGCCACATTTAATCCCAGACGGAATGAAAGAGGAAGGGATGGATAGATGCCACTACCTTGAAAAGGAAAGAAGGGCGTGAGCAGCTATCACAACACTTACAGGAACAAGGGAGGAAATTATGCCACCCTGAAGTCTGTAGGGAGCGAGGGAGGAAGGGAGTGGAGGATATGAGGGAGGTAGATTCTGTATACCAGCTGGGGTCTTGAGTGAGGAGGGAGAGAGAGGGCACTAACCTGTGGCATCTAGATAGTGGCAGATTGGGGAGGGGAAGGAAGGGAGGGAATGTATGGAGTAAAGGTGAAAGGCAGATAGAAGTAAAATAACAGCACAGGATACCACGTTTAGTCCCATCACGGTATTCATGTGTCAGAGTGGGCAGCACAGGATGCCACGTTTAGTCCCATCACGGTATTCATGTGTCAGAGTGGGCAGCACAGGATGCCACATTTAGTCCCATCACGGTATTCATGTGTCAGAGTGGGCAGCACAGGATGCCACGTTTAGTCCCATCACGGTATTCATGTGTCAGAGTGGGCAGCACAGGATGCCACGTTTAGTCCCATCACGGTATTCATGTGTCAGAGTGGGCAGCACAGGATGCCACGTTTAGTCCCATCACGGTATTCATGTGTCAGAGTGGGCAGCACAGGATGCCACGTTTAGTCCCATCACGGTATTCATGTGTCAGAGTGGGCAGCACAGGATGCCACGTTTAGTCCCATCACGGTATTCATGTGTCAGAGTGGGCAGCACAGGATGCCACGTTTAGTCCCATCACGGTATTCATGTGTCAGAGTGGGCAGCACAGGATGCCACGTTTAGTCCCATCACGGTATTCATGTGTCAGAGTGGGCAGCACAGGATGCCACGTTTAGTCCCATCACGGTATTCATGTGTCAGAGTGGGCAGCACAGGGACGTTTGTCCCATCACGGTATTCATTTCAGAGTGGGCCCAGGATGCCACGGTATTCATGTGTCAGAGTGGGCAGCACAGGATGCCACGTTTAGTCCCATCACGGTATTCATGTGTCAGAGTGGGCAGCACAGGATGCCACGTTTAGTCCCATCACGGTATTCATGTGTCAGAGTGGGCAGCACAGGATGCCACGTTTAGTCCCATCACGGTATTCATGTGTCAGAGTGGGCAGCACAGGATGCCACATTTAGTCCCATCACGGTATTCATGTGTCAGAGTGGGCAGCACAGGATGCCACGTTTAGTCCCATCACGGTATTCATGTGTCAGAGTGGGCAGCACAGGATGCCACGTTTAGTCCCATCACGGTATTCATTTGTCAGAGTGGGCAGCACAGGATGCCACGTTTAGTCCCATCACGGTATTCATGTGTCAGAGTGGGCAGCACAGGATGCCACGTTTAGTCCCATCACGGTATTCATGTGTCAGAGTGGGCAGCACAGGATGCCACGTTTAGTCCCATCACGGTATTCATGTGTCAGAGTGGGCAGCACAGGATGCCACGTTTAGTCCCATCACGGTATTGATGTGTCAGAGTGGGCAGCACAGGATGCCACGTTTAGTCCCATCACGGTATTCATGTGTCAGAGTGGGCAGCACAGGATGCCACGTTTAGTCCCATCACGGTATTCATGTGTCAGAGTGGGCAGCACAGGATGCCACGTTTAGTCCCATCACGGTATTGATGTGTCAGAGTGGGCAGCACAGGATGCCACGTTTAGTCCCATCACGGTATTCATGTGTCAGAGTGGGCAGCACAAGATGCCACGTTTAGTCCCATCACGGTATTCATGTGTCAGAGTGGGCAGCACAGGATGCCACGTTTAGTCCCATCACGGTATTCATGTGTCAGAGTGGGCAGCACAGGATGCCACGTTTAGTCCCATCACGGTATTCATGTGTCAGAGTGGGCAGCACAGGATGCCACGTTTAGTCCCATCACGGTATTGATGTGTCAGAGTGGGCAGCACAGGATGCCACGTTTAGTCCCATCACGGTATTCATGTGTCAGAGTGGGCAGCACAAGATGCCACGTTTAGTCCCATCACGGTATTCATGTGTCAGAGTGGGCAGCACAGGATGCCACGTTTAGTCCCATCACGGTATTCATGTGTCAGAGTGGGCAGCACAGGATGCCACGTTTAGTCCCATCACGGTATTCATGTGTCAGAGTGGGCAGCACAGGATGCCACGTTTAGTCCCATCACGGTATTCATGTGTCAGAGTGGGCAGCACAGGATGCCACGTTTAGTCCCATCACGGTATTCATGTGTCAGAGTGGGCAGCACAGGATGCCACGTTTAGTCCCATCACGGTATTCATGTGTCAGAGTGGGCAGCACAGGATGCCACGTTTAGTCCCATCACGGTATTCATGTGTCAGAGTGGGCAGCACAGGATGCCACGTTTAGTCCCATCACGGTATTCATGTGTCAGAGTGGGCAGCACAGGATGCCACGTTTAGTCCCATCACGGTATTCATGTGTCAGAGTGGGCAGCACAGGATGCCACGTTTAGTCCCATCACGGTATTGATGTGTCAGAGTGGGCAGCACAGGATGCCACGTTTAGTCCCATCACGGTATTCATGTGTCAGAGTGGGCAGCACAGGATGCCACGTTTAGTCCCATCACGGTATTCATGTGTCAGAGTGGGCAGCACAGGATGCCACGTTTAGTCCCATCACGGTATTCATGTGTCAGAGTGGGCAGCACAGGATGCCACGTTTAGTCCCATCACGGTATTCATGTGTCAGAGTGGGCAGCACAGGATGCCACGTTTAGTCCCATGCCACCTGGCACTGGCAGAACAAACATTTACCAAACATTCAACTGAACTTCCTCTGAGAGTTAGGGTTAGGGAAAACCTGTTCCACTTTCACCTCAGCAGAGGTCCCATCAGCCCCTCACTCAGTCACTGAACCCCCACGCCACACAGATATGTGGTTGGGCACAGAAACATGAGAGGGTCAGACTCATGACTTTAATAAAATCATTTTTGAATGACATGACACAAAATAATAGCTTGGAGACAGAGAGATCTGCTCAACTACTTGTGTTGGATACTACAGAAAATGTGCTAGAAAGGTTTGTAAAACATTGTTTTGATGTTTCTGTTTCGTCACAGGGACGCTGGGGTACAACGAGAGCTCCTTCAAGTTTGAGATGTCCCAGATTGGCTTCTCCACACACGTTCTCGATGTGAGTCCACCATGTGTGTGTGTGTGCGTAGTGTGCAAGCATGCGAGCGCGCATCATGTCATTGACTTGAATTTCTGATCTGTCATTATACAGTATGTTTATCCCCCCTCTCCCATGCGTGTGTTTCAGGATGGCATCCTGTTTGGGATGGTGGGGGCGTATGACTGGGACGGAGGGGTGCTGAAGGAGGGCGCTAAGGGCCGCATCATGCCCACCAGAGAGGCCTTTGAGTCAGAGTTCCCCCAGGAGCTCAAGAACCATGCTGCCTATCTGGGTGACTTAACTTACTTACATTACACTATGTACACTTTACATTACACCGTTTTACACATTATACTACTCAACATATCACTGTTTTACACATAATACTACTCAACTTATCACTGTTTTGCACATAATACTACTCAACTTATCACTGTTTTGCACATAATACTAATCAACTTATCACTGTTTTACACATAATACCACTAAACGTATCACTGTGTGTGTAGGCTATACAGTGTCGTCAGTGATAGTGGGAGACTGGAGGAGGCTGTATGTGGCTGGAGCTCCCAGGTTCAAACACAAAGGAAAGGTCATTCTGTTTGAACTGAGTGACAATGGAGATGTCAACATTGCACAGGCCCTCAATGGAGAACAGGTAGCTAGTGTGTGTGTGTGTGTATACCTCATTGGATGTATCGATCAATCAAACTCTCACTCACCCCAAATCCCCTTCTCTTCATCGCCACCATATATCTCTCTGTCTCTCTGTCTCTCTGTCTCTCTGTCTCCCTGTCTCTCTGTCTCTGTGTGTCTGTAGATTGGGTCGTACTATGGCAGTGAGGTGTGTGGGTTGGACGTGGACCAGGATGGCATTACTGATGTTCTGCTGGTGGCTGCACCCATGTACCTGGGCCCTGGCAACAAGGAGGCAGGCAGAGTCTACATCTACTCCCTCAGTGGGGTGAGACAGGGGGGAGTAGTGGGGAAGGACTGAGCTGGTGTGGGGGAGGGGGGTGAGAGATGGGCAAAGGGGGGAGATAGAGTTAAGGGAGGGGAAAGGGTTTGAGGATATTAGCGGATAAGAAGAAGAATGGCTGGGAGCTGCTGACTCTCTCTCTCTCTCTCTCTCTCTCTCTCTACTCTGCCTGTCTTTATCTCTCTACTCTCTCTCTCTCTCTCTCTCTCAATACTCTGCCTGTCTTTATCTCTCCCTACTCTGCCTGTCTTTATCTCTCCCTACTCTGCCTGTCTTTATCTCTCTCTACTCTGCCTGTCTTTATCTCTCTACTCTCTCTGTCTCTCAATACTCTGCCTGTCTTTGTCTCTCTCTACTCTCTCTCTCTCTCTCCACTCTGCCTCTCTCTCTCTCCACTCTGTCTCTCTCTCTCTCCACTCTGCCTCTCTCTCTATCTCTCTCTCTCTCTGTCTCTCTCTCTCCACTCTGCCTCTCTCTCTCTCCACTCTGCCTCTCTCTCTCCATTTATCTTTCTCTCCTCCCTCTTGCTCTCTCTCTCTCTCCCTCTCTCTCTCTCAGGAGGAGGTGTTTATGTCTAACGGTACTCTGATGGCAGAGGATAGGTTCCAGGATGCTAGGTTTGGCTACGCCCTGGCCTCCGCCCCAGACCTCAACCATGACGGGTACACTGACCTGCTGGTGGGGGCACCCCTAGAGGACGGACACAATGGGGCCATATACGTCTACCACGGCCAGGGCATACACATCATCCACAACTACAAACAGGTAGACATACACATCATCCACAACTACAAACAGGTAGACATACACATCATCCACAACTACAAACAGGTAGACATACACATCATCCACATTTACAAACAGGTAGACATACACAACTACAAACAGGTAGACATTCACATCATCCACAACTACAAACAGGTAGACATACACATCATCCACAACTACAAACAGTTAGACATACACATCATCCACATTTACAAACAGGTAGACATACACAACTACAAACAGGTAGACATTCACATCATCCACAACTACAAACAGGTAGACATACACATCATCCACAACTACAAACAGGTAGACATACACATCATCCACAACTACAAACAGTTAGACATACACATCATCCACAACTACAAACAGGTAGACATACACATCATCCACAATTACAAACAGGTAGACATACACATCATCCACAATTACAAACAGGTAGACATACACATCATCCACAACTACAAGCAGGTAGACATACACATTATCCACAACTACAAACAGGTAGACATACACATCATCCACAATTACAAACAGGTAGACATACACATTTACATTTACATTTAAGTCATTTGGCAGACGCTCTTATCCAGAGCGACTTACTACAAACAGGTAGACATATACATCATCCACAACTACAAACAGGTAGTCATACACATCATCAATATTTACAAGCAGGTAGACATACACATTATCCACAACTACAAACAGGTAGACATTCACATCATCCACAACTACAAACAGGTAGACATTCACATCATCCACAACTACAAACAGGTAGACATACATATCATCCACAACTACAAACAGGTAGACATACACATCATCCACAACTACAAACAGGTAGACATACACATCATCCACAACAACAAACAGGTAGACATACACATCATCCACAACTACAAACAGGTAGACATACACATCATCCACAACTACAAACAGGTAGACATACACATCATCAATATTTACAAACAGGTAGACATACACATCATCCACAATTACAAACAGGTAGACATACACATCATCCACAACTACAAACAGGTAGACATACACATCATCAATATTTACAAACAGGTAGACATACACATCATCCACAACTACAAACAGGTAGACATACACATCATCCACAACTACAAACAGGTAGACATACACATCATCCACAACTACAAACAGGTAGACATACACATCATCCACAACTACAAACAGGTAGACATACACATCATCCACAACTACAAACAGGTAGACATACACATCATCCACAACTACAAACAGGTAGACATACACATCATCCACAACTACAAACAGGTAGACATACACATCATCCACAACTACAAACAGGTAGACATACACATCATCCACAACTACAAACAGGTATACATACACATCATCCACAACTACAAACAGGTAGAGAAAGAAGTGTCACCAGAAGTAGAGGTGGAGTCCATCTCTGTGAAAAGAAAAGTGAAGATTTGTTTTTAAAGTGATATCATTCTTAGCTATAGTATTTCCATTGACCTCGTTCTACGTCTCTCTCCACCACTTCTCTACCATCATCTCTCCACCTCCTTGCTCACCTCTCCTTCTCCTTGTAGCGTATCGCAGGGTCGTCCCTGTCCCCCTCTCTGCAGTATTTTGGGCGCAGTGTGAGTGCCAGATTAGACCTGGATGGCGATGGGCTGTTAGATCTGGCTGTGGGGGCCCAGGGGAGTGCTGTACTACTCAGGTAAGAAAGGAGGGATGAGGGGAGGTGGAGGAATGAAGAGGAGGGGAGGGATAAATTGTCAGACTTGGCTGTGGAGTATTTTTTTAAATGTGATGATGATCGTCATCATTGAATGATCAATTCTTCCTCCATCTCTCCAGTTCTCGTAGTATAGTCCAGATCAACATGAGTCTGTCCTTCCAGCCCCACTCCATCAACGTCATCCAGAAGACGTGTCAGAGAGGAGGGAGGGAGTCTGCCTGTCTCAACGCTACAGCCTGCTTCCTGGCTCTGTCCCGTTCCCCTGGAACTCACAGCAGCAGCTTCGGTAAGGGAGAGGGAGGGGCAGGGACTGGAGAGAGTAAGGGGGAGGGAGGGAGGGGAGAGAGGGAGGGGCAGGGACTGGAGAGAGTAAGGGGGAGGGGGGAGGGGAGAGAGGGAGGGGGGAGAGAGGGAGGGGCAGGGACTGGAGAGAGTAAGGGGAGAGAGGGAGGGAGGGGAGAGAGGGAGGGGCAGGGACTGGAGGGAGGGAGGGAGGGAGGGAGGGAGGGAGGGAGGGAGGGGGGAGGGGCAGGGACTGGAGAGAGTAAAGGGGAGGGAGGGAGGGAGGGAGGGGAGAGAGGGAGGGAGGGAGGGGAGAGAGGGAGTGGCAGGGACTAGAGAGAGTAAAGGGGAGGGAGGGAGGGAGGGAGGGGAGAGAGGGAGGGGCAGGGACTGGAGAGAGTAAAGGGGAGGGAGGGGGAAGGAGATAGGAGGGAGGGAGTCCGCCTGTTAGATTTGATAGATTTGTTATCAACACTAACATCCCCTTCTCCCTCCTCCTCAGAGCTGTCGGTGGTGGCCATGTTGGATGAGAGAAAGTTGACAGCGAGGGCATTGTTTGACGACAGCAACCAGAGACAGACACAGCTGGGGGTCAGAGTTCACACAGGACAGAACGTCTGCCACAACCTGCCCTTCCATGTGTTTGTGAGTATGACACACACCAGAGCTCAGCTGGTATGGTACTTGCAACGCCAGGATAGTGGGTTCAATTCCTAGGACCAAACAGCGACCATACATACTTTTTTTAAAGTATGCACGCATGACTGTAAGCCGCTTTGGATAAAAGCCTCTGCTAAATGGCATATACACACACACGCACACACTACACAACTAACATACACACATGCCCTGACACAAACACACAACCAACATGTACACGCTACTGCCACAACCTGCCCTTCCATGTCACACACAATGCCAAAACACACATCCTTCACCCCGACCGACACACACAATCTACATGCTGAAACATGATATTGACCTCTAACCCTTTGTCTCCATCTGTGATAGGACACAGCAGACTACATCCGTCCAATCAGCTTCTCCCTGCGCTTTAAGATCAACGACACAGAGAGCGGCCCAGTGCTGGACGAAGGCTGGCCCACCACCTTCAAGAGATGGGTCAGTGTGTGGGGTGTGTGTGGGGTGCTCGTAGCATCCTGGACAAAGTGTATGATGTAATGTACTGTTGCTGTTCGTTATCTACAGTATTACTCTGGCACCTCCATTTCAAATACTGTATACCTTGATGTCTCCAGATTGCGTTCTTCAAAGACTGTGGTGAGGATGATGTGTGTGTCACTGATCTGGTGCTGCAGGCTCATATGGACATCTCTGGGACAAGGTACATCTCACACACACAAACACACACGAACACATGTGCACACACACATGCATGGACACACACATATAGACACACACACACACCTGATCAAAAATGTTCCTCTCTTTTTTGTGTCCAGTCAACACTCAATCAGCCAAACAATTACTAAGTCAAGCGTTCCTGTTGTATTAATGTATTAATGTTGTGTAGTTGTTGTATAAATGTTGTGTAGTAGTTGTCTGAATGTAACTCCTCTCTGCAGACAGCAGCCCTATGTGATCCGTAGCCCTCGCAGACGTCTGGCTGTAGAAGTCCAGCTGCAGAACAGACTGGAGAACGCCTACAACACCAGCCTGACACTGCACTACTCACGCAACCTCCACTTCTCTAGTCTCAGTATACGGGTACGAGACACACACACACCACACAGACACACACACCGCACACCACACAGACACCACACAGACACACACACCACACACACACACACACACACACACACCACACAGACACACACACCGCACACCACGCAGACACACACACACACACACACACACACACACACACATTACACACAGATTTACAACATGAACCTGACAATTTTATTCTGTCTCCTCCCCCTTCTCTCTCTTCCTCCCTCCCTTTCGGTGTCTCCATCCCTATCTTTCTCTCTCTCTCCTTCTCTCACTCTAGGAGGATACCCAGTTGAAAATTGAGTGTACATCTCTCAGTTCCAACAGTCATTCCTGTAATGTCAGCTATCCTGTGTTCCGCTCCCACTCCAAGGTCTGTCTGTCTGGCATCAAATACAATGAACAGAAATATAGACACAACATGTTAAGTGTTGGTCCCATGTTTCATGAGCTGAAATAAAAGATCCCAGAAATGTTCCATATGCACAAAAAGCTTATTTTTCTCAAATGTTGTTTACATCCCTGTTAGTGATCATTTCTCCATTGCCAAGATAATACATCCACCTGACAGGTGTGGCATATCAAAAAGATGATTAAATGCCATGATCATTACACAGGTGCACCTTGTGCTGGAGACAATAAAAGGAAACTCTAAAATGTGCAGTTTTGTCAAACAACACAATGCCACAGATGTCTCGGGTTTTGAGGGAGCAATTAGCATGATGACTGCAGGAACGTCACCAGAGCTGTTGCCAGAGAATTGAATGTTCATTTCTCTACCATAAGCTGCCTCCAACGTCGTTTTAGAGAATTTGGCAGTATGTCCAACCGGCCTCACAATCGCAGACTACGTGTAACCACACCAGCCCAGGACCTCCACATCTGGCCTCTTCACCTGCAGGATTGTCTGAGACCAGCCACCCAGACAGCTGATGAAACTGTGGGTTTGCACAACTGAAGAATTTCTGCACAAACTGTCAGAAACTGTCTCAGGGAAGCTCATTTGTGTGCTTGCCGTCCTCACTAGGGTCTTGAATTGATTGCAGTTTGGCGTTGTAATCGACTTCAGTGGGCAAATGCTCACCTTCGATGGCCACTGGAACGCTGGAGAAGTGTGCTCTTCATGGATGAATCCCAGTTTCAGCTGTACCGGGCAGATGTCAGACATATGGCGTCGGGTGGGTGAGTGGTTTGCTGACGTCAACGTTGTGAACAGAGTGCCCCATAGTGGGGGTAGGGTTATGGTATGGGCAGGCATAATCTACGGACAACAAATACAATTGCATTTTATGGATGATAATTTGAATGCACAGAGATACTGTGACGAGATCCTGAGGCCCATTGTCTTGCCATCCACCGCCATCACCTCATGTTTCAGCATGATAATGCACGGCACCATGTCGCAAGGATCTGTACACCATTCTTGGAAGCTGAAAATGTCCCAGTTCTTCCATGGCCTGCATACTCACCAGACATGTCACCTATTGAGCATGTTTGGGATGCTCTGGGTCAACGTGTATGACAGCGTGTTCCAGTTCCTTCCAATATCCAGTAACTTTGCAAAGCCATTGAAGAGGAGTGGGACAACAATCCACAGGTCACAATCAACAGACTGATCATCTATATGTGAAGGAGATGTGTCTCACTGCATGAGGCAAATGGAAAAATCTTAGAAATTGTTTCATGGTGCGTTCATATATTTGTTCAGTGTACTTCTGATTCCAAAAACTCAATCCCCCCCACCTCTTATCTTCTCTCTGTCAGGTGAACTTCATGTTAGAGTTTGAGTTCAGCTGTACGTCTCTGCTCAGTAAAGTCCAGATGAAACTCACAGTTGCCAGGTAACTCATTATAATCCTATGGAGGAATGTAAAGGGATTCCTATTGGGAGCTTCTAGAAATTAACCTGAAATTCAGCCTACAGTAGAGACAGAAGTACTGTGTGTTTGTCTTCTCATGTGTCTGTCACATACATCTCTGTGTTCCTGGTTCCCATAGTGACAGTGTGGAGAGAGAGGCTACGTTGGGAGACAACAGTGTTCAGCTCCAGACTGTGGTTCAGTACGAACCTGAACTCTTCATCACCAGGTTAGTCTCTCTCTATCTCTCTCTCGGTCTCTCTGTCTCTCTCTCATTCCCTGTATCTCTACCTTTCTTTGTAGTGACTCCAATCTGAACCGTTATGAGGTCCACCCAACCAGAACCATATCAGAGGCAATAGGACCAGAGTTCTACACACACTTCAGGGTAAGCAGTGCACACAGAATATATCCTTAATATCCTTACTGCACACACACACACACACACACACACACACACACACACACACACACACACACACACACACACACACACACACACACACGTCAGACTAATGTGTTCTGTGTGTAGCTGCAGAACCTGGGCTGTTACAGTGTGAGTAACCTGGAGTTGAGGCTGAGCCTGCCCTCTGTAGCAGCTGGAGACCGAGTCTTCATGGCTGTTACTGAGGTCTTCTCTTACAACGTGAGTACTAACCCTCTCCCACTACTGTTGGAATAAACAGTTATTGTCATTTCTCTCTGGTTCTGAACTGTGACCTTTGGGATGTCAGGTGACAGGGGTGAACTGCAGTGTAGACAGTGACGTGTCCCAGCTGAAGGACAGACAGAGAGATGTACGACCACTACATCCTGAAGACATGCAACAGACTGACCTACTGGTGAGAACAGACAGACACATATACACTGATGCACGCACATACATGCACTCACACATACCCACACACAAGATGATCTCATTCACAATCCTAACTAGCTATATTGTGTATTTACAGTTGTAACATGTTTCTGTGTGCGGTGTGTAGAACTGCAGCAGATCGTGGTGTGTGGAGGTGGTGTGTGAGGTACAGCAGCTGCATCGAGGACAGACCGCTCTCATACGAGTCAGCCGCAGGGTCCACGACAACTTCTTCAGACAGGTACGAAGTTTCTCACACACACACACACACACACACTCACTCACACACACACACACACACACATAACACTAACTATAAAAACACTCAATCTGACTTTGTGTCTCTGTCACCAGGCTAAGTTTAAGGTGGTGAGAATAGTGAGTGCCTATCGTCTGGCTGCTCAGGAATCTAACCTGGTCACTCTGGGGAGTGGCGCCATCTGGAGGGAGGTGAGAGAATAGCAAGATTAACACTAATAGTGGAGGACTGGTTTAGCCTTGTCTGTGCCTGACTCATTTACATCCAGATAGAGGAAGCTGCCAAAGGGTGATGAATATGTCTGTCTGTTGTTTACACCCAGATAGAGGAAGCTGGTATAGGGTGATGAATATGTCTGTCTGTTGTTTGCACCCAGATAGAGTAGGAAGCTGGTATAGGGTGATGAATATTGGTCTGTCTGTTGTTTACATCCAGATAGAGTAGGAAGCTGGTATAGGGTGATGAATATGTCTGTCTGTTGTTTACACCCAGATAGAGTAGGAAGCTGGTATAGGATGATGAATATCTGTCAGACTGTCGTTTACATCCAGATAGAGTAGGAAGCTGGTATAGGGTGATGAATATCTGTCAGACTGTTGTTTACATCCAGATAGAGGAAGCTGGTATAGGGTGATGAATATCTGTCAGACTGTTGTTTACATCCAGATAGAGGAAGCTGGGATAGGGTGATGATATCTGTCTGTCTGTCGTTTACATCCAGATAGAGGACGCTGGGATAGGGTGATGAATATCTGTATGTCGTTTACACCCAGATAGAGGGAGCTGGTATTGGGTGATGAATATCTGTCAGACTGTCGTTTACATCCAGAGAGAGTAGGAAGATGGTATAGGGTGATGATATCTGTATGTCGTTTACACCCAGATAGAGGGAGCTGGTATTGGGTGATGAATATCTGTCAGACTGTCGTTTACATCCAGATAGAGTAGGAAGCTGGTATAGGGTGATGATATCTGTATGTCGTTTACATCCAGAGAGAGTAGGAAGATGGTATAGGGTGATGAATATCTGTCTGTCTGTCGTTTACATCCAGATAGAGTAGGAAGCTGGTATAGGGTGATGATATCTGTATGTTGTTTACATCCAGATAGAGGAAGCTGGTATTGGGTGATGAATATCTGTCTGTCTGTTGTTTACATCCAGATAGAGTAGGAAGCTGGTATAGGGTGATGAATATGTCTGTCTGTTGTTTACATCCAGATAGAGTAGGAAGCTGGTATAGGGTGATGATATCTGTCTGTCTGCCTGTTGTTTACATCCAGATAGAGTAGGAAGCTGGTATAGGGTGATGAATATGTCTGTCTGTTGTTTACACCCAGATAGAGTAGGAAGCTGGTATAGGGTGATGATATCTGTCTGTCTGTCTGTCGTTTACATCCAGATAGAGTAGGAAGCTGGTATAAGGTGATGATATCTGTCTGTCTGTCGTTTACATCCAGATAGAGTAGGAAGCTGGTATAGGGTGATGATATCCATCTGTCTGTCTGTCTGTCTGTCGTTTACATCCAGATAGAGTAGGAAGCTGGTATAAGGTGATGATATCTGTCTGTCTGTCGTTTACATCCAGATAGAGTAGGAAGCTGGTATAGGTTGATGAATATCTGTCAGACTGTCGTTTACATCCAGATAGAGTAGGAAGCTGGTATAGGGTGATGATATCTGTCTGTCTGTTGTTTACATCCAGATAGAGTAGGAAGCTGGTATAGGGTGATGATATCTGTCTGTTGTTTACATCCAGATAGAGTAGGAAGCTGGTATAGGGTGATGATATCTGTCTGTTGTTTACATCCAGATAGAGTAGGAAGCTGGTATAGGGTGATGATGTCTGTCTGTTGTTTACATCCAGATAGAGTAGGAAGCTGGTATAGGGTGATGATATCTGTCTGTTGTTTACATCCAGATAGAGTAGGAAGCTGGTATAGGGTGATGATATCTGTCTGTTGTTTACATCCAGATAGAGTAGGAAGCTGGTATAGGGTGATGATATCTGTCTGTTGTTTACATCCAGATAGAGTAGGAAGCTGTTATAGGGTGATGATATCTGTCTGTTGTTTACATCCAGATAGAGTAGGAAGCTGTTATAGGGTAATGATATGTCTGTTGTTTACATCCAGATAGAGTAGGAAGCTGGTATAGGGTGATGATATCTGTCTGTTGTTTACATCCAGATAGAGTAGGAAGCTGGTATAGGGTGATGATGTCTGTCTGTTGTTTACATCCAGATAGAGTAGGAAGCTGGTATAGGGTGATGATATCTGTCTGTTGTTTACATCCAGATAGAGTAGGAAGCTGGTATAGGGTGATGATGTCTGTCTGTTGTTTACATCCAGATAGAGTAGGAAGCTGGTATAGGGTGATGATGTCTGTCTGTTGTTTACATCCAGATAGAGTAGGAAGCTGGTATAGGGTGATGATGTCTGTCTGTTGTTTACATCCAGATAGAGTAGGAAGCTGGTATAGGGTGATGATATCTGTCTGTTGTTTACATCCAGATAGAGTAGGAAGCTGGTATAGGGTGATGATGTCTGTCTGTTGTTTACATCCAGATAGAGTAGGAAGCTGGTATAGGGTGATGATGTCTGTCTGTTGTTTACATCCAGATAGAGTAGGAAGCTGGTATAGGGTGATGATATCTGTCTGTTGTTTACATCCAGATAGAGTAGGAAGCTGGTATAGGGTGATGATATCTGTCTGTTGTTTACATCCAGATAGAGTAGGAAGCTGGTATAGGGTGATGATGTCTGTCTGTTGTTTACATCCAGATAGAGTAGGAAGCTGGTATAGGGTGATGATATCTGTCTGTTGTTTACATCCAGATAGAGTAGGAAGCTGGTATAGGGTGATGATATCTGTCTGTTGTTTACATCCAGATAGAGTAGGAAGCTGGTATAGGGTGATGATATCTGTCTGTTGTTTACATCCAGATAGAGTAGGAAGCTGTTATAGGGTGATGATATCTGTCTGTTGTTTACATCCAGATAGAGTAGGAAGCTGTTATAGGGTAATGATATGTCTGTTGTTTACATCCAGATAGAGTAGGAAGCTGGTATAGGGTGATGATATCTGTCTGTTGTTTACATCCAGATAGAGTAGGAAGCTGGTATAGGGTGATGATGTCTGTCTGTTGTTTACATCCAGATAGAGTAGGAAGCTGGTATAGGGTGATGATATCTGTCTGTTGTTTACATCCAGATAGAGTAGGAAGCTGGTATAGGGTGATGATGTCTGTCTGTTGTTTACATCCAGATAGAGTAGGAAGCTGGTATAGGGTGATGATGTCTGTCTGTTGTTTACATCCAGATAGAGTAGGAAGCTGGTATAGGGTGATGATGTCTGTCTGTTGTTTACATCCAGATAGAGTAGGAAGCTGGTATAGGGTGATGATATCTGTCTGTTGTTTACATCCAGATAGAGTAGGAAGCTGGTATAGGGTGATGATGTCTGTCTGTTGTTTACATCCAGATAGAGTAGGAAGCTGGTATAGGGTGATGATGTCTGTCTGTTGTTTACATCCAGATAGAGTAGGAAGCTGGTATAGGGTGATGATATCTGTCTGTTGTTTACATCCAGATAGAGTAGGAAGCTGGTATAGGGTGATGATATCTGTCTGTTGTTTACATCCAGATAGAGTAGGAAGCTGTTATAGGGTGATGATGTCTGTCTGTTGTTTACATCCAGATAGAGTAGGAAGCTGGTATAGGGTGATGATATCTGTCTGTTGTTTACATCCAGATAGAGTAGGAAGCTGGTATAGGGTGATGATGTCTGTCTGTTGTTTACATCCAGATAGAGTAGGAAGCTGGTATAGGGTGATGATGTCTGTCTGTTGTTTACATCCAGATAGAGTAGGAAGCTGGTATAGGGTGATGATATCTGTCTGTTGTTTACATCCAGATAGAGTAGGAAGCTGGTATAGGGTGATGATGTCTGTCTGTTGTTTACATCCAGATAGAGTAGGAAGCTGGTATAGGGTGATGATGTCTGTCTGTTGTTTACATCCAGATAGAGTAGGAAGCTGGTATAGGGTGATGATGTCTGTCTGTTGTTTACATCCAGATAGAGTAGGAAGCTGGTATAGGGTGATGATATCTGTCTGTTGTTTACATCCAGATAGAGTAGGAAGCTGGTATAGGGTGATGATGTCTGTCTGTTGTTTACATCCAGATAGAGTAGGAAGCTGGTATAGGGTGATGATGTCTGTCTGTTGTTTACATCCAGATAGAGTAGGAAGCTGGTATAGGGTGATGATATCTGTCTGTTGTTTACATCCAGATAGAGTAGGAAGCTGTTATAGGGTAATGATATGTCTGTTGTTTACATCCAGATAGAGTAGGAAGCTGGTATAGGGTGATGATATCTGTCTGTTGTTTACATCCAGATAGAGTAGGAAGCTGGTATAGGGTGATGATGTCTGTCTGTTGTTTACATCCAGATAGAGTAGGAAGCTGGTATAGGGTGATGATGTCTGTCTGTTGTTTACATCCAGATAGAGTAGGAAGCTGGTATAGGGTGATGATGTCTGTCTGTTGTTTACATCCAGATAGAGTAGGAAGCTGGTATAGGGTGATGATATCTGTCTGTTGTTTACATCCAGATAGAGTAGGAAGCTGGTATAGGGTGATGATGTCTGTCTGTTGTTTACATCCAGATAGAGTAGGAAGCTGGTATAGGGTGATGATGTCTGTCTGTTGTTTACATCCAGATAGAGTAGGAAGCTGGTATAGGGTGATGATATCTGTCTGTTGTTTACATCCAGATAGAGTAGGAAGCTGGTATAGGGTGATGATATCTGTCTGTTGTTTACATCCAGATAGAGTAGGAAGCTGGTATAGGGTGATGATATCTGTCTGTTGTTTACATCCAGATAGAGTAGGAAGCTGGTATAGGGTGATGATGTCTGTCTGTTGTTTACATCCAGATAGAGTAGGAAGCTGGTATAGGGTGATGATGTCTGTCTGTTGTTTACATCCAGATAGAGTAGGAAGCTGGTATAGGGTGATGATGTCTGTCTGTTGTTTACATCCAGATAGAGTAGGAAGCTGGTATAGGGTGATGATATCTGTCTGTTGTTTACATCCAGATAGAGTAGGAAGCTGGTATAGGGTGATGATGTCTGTCTGTTGTTTACATCCAGATAGAGTAGGAAGCTGGTATAGGGTGATGATGTCTGTCTGTTGTTTACATCCAGATAGAGTAGGAAGCTGGTATAGGGTGATGATATCTGTCTGTTGTTTACATCCAGATAGAGTAGGAAGCTGTTATAGGGTAATGATATGTCTGTTGTTTACATCCAGATAGAGTAGGAAGCTGGTATAGGGTGATGATATCTGTCTGTTGTTTACATCCAGATAGAGTAGGAAGCTGGTATAGGGTGATGATGTCTGTCTGTTGTTTACATCCAGATAGAGTAGGAAGCTGGTATAGGGTGATGATGTCTGTCTGTTGTTTACATCCAGATAGAGTAGGAAGCTGGTATAGGGTGATGATGTCTGTCTGTTGTTTACATCCAGATAGAGTAGGAAGCTGGTATAGGGTGATGATGTCTGTCTGTTGTTTACATCCAGATAGAGTCGGAAGCTGGTATAGGGTGATGATATGTCTGTTGTTTACATCCAGATAGAGTAGGAAGCTGGTATAGGGTGATGATGTCTGTCTATTGTTTACATCCAGATAGAGTAGGAAGCTGGTATAGGGTGATGATGTCTGTCTGTTGTTTACATCCAGATAGAGTAGGAAGCTGGTATAGGGTGATGATATCTGTCTGTTGTTTACATCCAGATAGAGTAGGAAGCTGGTATAGGGTGATGATGTCTGTCTGTTGTTTACATCCAGATAGAGTAGGAAGCTGGTATAGGGTGATGATATCTGTCTGTTGTTTACATCCAGATAGAGTAGGAAGCTGGTATAGGGTGATGATGTCTGTCTGTTGTTTACATCCAGATAGAGTAGGAAGCTGGTATAGGGTGATGATGTCTGTCTGTTGTTTACATCCAGATAGAGTAGGAAGCTGGTATAGGGTGATGATGTCTGTCTGTTGTTTACATCCAGATAGAGTCGGAAGCTGGTATAGGGTGATGATATGTCTGTTGTTTACATCCAGATAGAGTAGGAAGCTGGTATAGGGTGATGATGTCTGTCTGTTGTTTACATCCAGATAGAGTAGGAAGCTGGTATAGGGTGATGATGTCTGTCTGTTGTTTACATCCAGATAGAGTAGGAAGCTGGTATAGGGTGATGATGTCTGTCTGTTGTTTACATCCAGATAGAGTAGGAAGCTGGTATAGGGTGATGATATCTGTCTGTTGTTTACATCCAGATAGAGTAGGAAGCTGGTATAGGGTGATGATGTCTGTCTGTTGTTTACATCCAGATAGAGTAGGAAGCTGGTATAGGGTGATGATGTCTGTCTGTTGTTTACATCCAGATAGAGTAGGAAGCTGGTATAGGGTGATGATATCTGTCTGTTGTTTACATCCAGATAGAGTAGGAAGCTGTTATAGGGTAATGATATGTCTGTTGTTTACATCCAGATAGAGTAGGAAGCTGGTATAGGGTGATGATATCTGTCTGTTGTTTACATCCAGATAGAGTAGGAAGCTGGTATAGGGTGATGATGTCTGTCTGTTGTTTACATCCAGATAGAGTAGGAAGCTGGTATAGGGTGATGATATCTGTCTGTTGTTTACATCCAGATAGAGTAGGAAGCTGGTATAGGGTGATGATGTCTGTCTGTTGTTTACATCCAGATAGAGTAGGAAGCTGGTATAGGGTGATGATGTCTGTCTGTTGTTTACATCCAGATAGAGTAGGAAGCTGGTATAGGGTGATGATGTCTGTCTGTTGTTTACATCCAGATAGAGTCGGAAGCTGGTATAGGGTGATGATATGTCTGTTGTTTACATCCAGATAGAGTAGGAAGCTGGTATAGGGTGATGATGTCTGTCTGTTGTTTACATCCAGATAGAGTAGGAAGCTGGTATAGGGTGATGATGTCTGTCTGTTGTTTACATCCAGATAGAGTAGGAAGCTGGTATAGGGTGATGATATCTGTCTGTTGTTTACATCCAGATAGAGTAGGAAGCTGGTATAGGGTGATGATGTCTGTCTGTTGTTTACATCCAGATAGAGTAGGAAGCTGGTATAGGGTGATGATATCTGTCTGTTGTTTACATCCAGATAGAGTAGGAAGCTGGTATAGGGTGATGATGTCTGTCTGTTGTTTACATCCAGATAGAGTAGGAAGCTGGTATAGGGTGATGATGTCTGTCTGTTGTTTACATCCAGATAGAGTAGGAAGCTGGTATAGGGTGATGATGTCTGTCTGTTGTTTACATCCAGATAGAGTCGGAAGCTGGTATAGGGTGATGATATGTCTGTTGTTTACATCCAGATAGAGTAGGAAGCTGGTATAGGGTGATGATGTCTGTCTGTTGTTTACATCCAGATAGAGTAGGAAGCTGGTATAGGGTGATGATGTCTGTCTGTTGTTTACATCCAGATAGAGTAGGAAGCTGGTATAGGGTGATGATATCTGTCTGTTGTTTACATCCAGATAGAGTAGGAAGCTGGTATAGGGTGATGATATCTGTCTGTTGTTTACATCCAGATAGAGTAGGAAGCTGGTATAGGGTGATGAATATCTGTATGTCGTTTACACCCAGATAGAGGGAGCTGGTATTGGGTGATGAATATCTGTCAGACTGTCGTTTACATCCAGAGAGAGTAGGAAGATGGTATAGGGTGATGATATCTGTATGTCGTTTACATCCAGATAGAGGGAGCTGGTATTGGGTGATGAATATCTGTCAGACTGTCGTTTACATCCAGAGAGAGTAGGAAGATGGTATAGGGTGATGAATATCTGTCTGTCTGTTGTTTACATCCAGATAGAGTAGGAAGCTGGTATAGGGTGATGATATCTGTATGTCGTTTACATCCAGATAGAGGAAGCTGGTATTGGGTGATGAATATCTGTCTGTCTGGTGTTTACATCCAGATAGAGTAGGAAGCTGGTATAGGGTGATGAATATGTCTGTCTGTTGTTTACATCCAGATAGAGTAGGAAGCTGGTATAGGGTGATGATATCTGTCTGTCTGTCTGTCGTTTACATCCAGATAGAGTAGGAAGCTGGTATAGGGTGATGATATCTGTATGTCGTTTACATCCAGAGAGAGTAGGAAGATGGTATAGGGTGATGAATATCTGTCTGTCTGTCGTTTACATCCAGATAGAGTAGGAAGCTGGTATAGGGTGATGATATCTGTATGTTGTTTACATCCAGATAGAGGAAGCTGGTATTGGGTGATGAATATCTGTCTGTCTGTTGTTTACATCCAGATAGAGTAGGAAGCTGGTATAGGGTGATGAATATGTCTGTCTGTTGTTTACATCCAGATAGAGTAGGAAGCTGGTATAGGGTGATGATATCTGTCTGTCTGCCTGTTGTTTACATCCAGATAGAGTAGGAAGCTGGTATAGGGTGATGAATATGTCTGTCTGTTGTTTACACCCAGATAGAGTAGGAAGCTGGTATAGGGTGATGATATCTGTCTGTCTGTCTGTCGTTTACATCCAGATAGAGTAGGAAGCTGGTATAAGGTGATGATATCTGTCTGTCTGTCGTTTACATCCAGATAGAGTAGGAAGCTGGTATAGGGTGATGATATCCATCTGTCTGTCTGTCTGTCTGTCTGTCGTTTACATCCAGATAGAGTAGGAAGCTGGTATAAGGTGATGATATCTGTCTGTCTGTCGTTTACATCCAGATAGAGTAGGAAGCTGGTATAGGTTGATGAATATCTGTCAGACTGTCGTTTACATCCAGATAGAGTAGGAAGCTGGTATAGGGTGATGATATCTGTCTGTCTGTTGTTTACATCCAGATAGAGTAGGAAGCTGGTATAGGGTGATGATATCTGTCTGTTGTTTACATCCAGATAGAGTAGGAAGCTGGTATAGGGTGATGATATCTGTCTGTTGTTTACATCCAGATAGAGTAGGAAGCTGGTATAGGGTGATGATGTCTGTCTGTTGTTTACATCCAGATAGAGTAGGAAGCTGGTATAGGGTGATGATATCTGTCTGTTGTTTACATCCAGATAGAGTAGGAAGCTGGTATAGGGTGATGATATCTGTCTGTTGTTTACATCCAGATAGAGTAGGAAGCTGGTATAGGGTGATGATATCTGTCTGTTGTTTACATCCAGATAGAGTAGGAAGCTGTTATAGGGTGATGATATCTGTCTGTTGTTTACATCCAGATAGAGTAGGAAGCTGTTATAGGGTAATGATATGTCTGTTGTTTACATCCAGATAGAGTAGGAAGCTGGTATAGGGTGATGATATCTGTCTGTTGTTTGCATCCAGATAGAGTAGGAAGCTGGTATAGGGTGATGATGTCTGTCTGTTGTTTACATCCAGATAGAGTAGGAAGCTGGTATAGGGTGATGATATCTGTCTGTTGTTTACATCCAGATAGAGTAGGAAGCTGGTATAGGGTGATGATGTCTGTCTGTTGTTTACATCCAGATAGAGTAGGAAGCTGGTATAGGGTGATGATGTCTGTCTGTTGTTTACATCCAGATAGAGTAGGAAGCTGGTATAGGGTGATGATGTCTGTCTGTTGTTTACATCCAGATAGAGTAGGAAGCTGGTATAGGGTGATGATATCTGTCTGTTGTTTACATCCAGATAGAGTAGGAAGCTGGTATAGGGTGATGATGTCTGTCTGTTGTTTACATCCAGATAGAGTAGGAAGCTGGTATAGGGTGATGATGTCTGTCTGTTGTTTACATCCAGATAGAGTAGGAAGCTGGTATAGGGTGATGATATCTGTCTGTTGTTTACATCCAGATAGAGTAGGAAGCTGGTATAGGGTGATGATGTCTGTCTGTTGTTTACATCCAGATAGAGTAGGAAGCTGGTATAGGGTGATGATATCTGTCTGTTGTTTACATCCAGATAGAGTAGGAAGCTGTTATAGGGTGATGATGTCTGTCTGTTGTTTACATCCAGATAGAGTAGGAAGCTGGTATAGGGTGATGATATCTGTCTGTTGTTTACATCCAGATAGAGTAGGAAGCTGGTATAGGGTGATGATGTCTGTCTGTTGTTTACATCCAGATAGAGTAGGAAGCTGGTATAGGGTGATGATGTCTGTCTGTTGTTTACATCCAGATAGAGTAGGAAGCTGGTATAGGGTGATGATATCTGTCTGTTGTTTACATCCAGATAGAGTAGGAAGCTGGTATAGGGTGATGATGTCTGTCTGTTGTTTACATCCAGATAGAGTAGGAAGCTGGTATAGGGTGATGATGTCTGTCTGTTGTTTACATCCAGATAGAGTAGGAAGCTGGTATAGGGTGATGATGTCTGTCTGTTGTTTACATCCAGATAGAGTAGGAAGCTGGTATAGGGTGATGATATCTGTCTGTTGTTTACATCCAGATAGAGTAGGAAGCTGGTATAGGGTGATGATGTCTGTCTGTTGTTTACATCCAGATAGAATAGGAAGCTGGTATAGGGTGATGATGTCTGTCTGTTGTTTACATCCAGATAGAGTAGGAAGCTGGTATAGGGTGATGATATCTGTCTGTTGTTTACATCCAGATAGAGTAGGAAGCTGTTATAGGGTAATGATATGTCTGTTGTTTACATCCAGATAGAGTAGGAAGCTGGTATAGGGTGATGATATCTGTCTGTTGTTTACATCCAGATAGAGTAGGAAGCTGGTATAGGGTGATGATGTCTGTCTGTTGTTTACATCCAGATAGAGTAGGAAGCTGGTATAGGGTGATGATATCTGTCTGTTGTTTACATCCAGATAGAGTAGGAAGCTGGTATAGGGTGATGATGTCTGTCTGTTGTTTACATCCAGATAGAGTAGGAAGCTGGTATAGGGTGATGATGTCTGTCTGTTGTTTACATCCAGATAGAGTAGGAAGCTGGTATAGGGTGATGATGTCTGTCTGTTGTTTACATCCAGATAGAGTAGGAAGCTGGTATAGGGTGATGATATCTGTCTGTTGTTTACATCCAGATAGAGTAGGAAGCTGGTATAAGGTGATGATATCTGTCTGTCTGTCGTTTACATCCAGATAGAGTAGGAAGCTGGTATAGGGTGATGAATATCTGTCAGACTGTCGTTTACATCCAGATAGAGTAGGAAGCTGGTATAGGGTGATGATATCTGTCTGTTGTTTACATCCAGATAGAGTAGGAAGCTGGTATAGGGTGATGATGTCTGTCTGTTGTTTACATCCAGATAGAGTAGGAAGCTGGTATAGGGTGATGATGTCTGTCTGTTGTTTACATCCAGATAGAGTAGGAAGCTGGTATAGGGTGATGATGTCTGTCTGTTGTTTACATCCAGATAGAGTAGGAAGCTGGTATAGGGTGATGATGTCTGTCTGTTGTTTACATCCAGATAGAGTAGGAAGCTGGTATAGGGTGATGATGTCTGTCTGTTGTTTACATCCAGATAGAGTAGGAAGCTGGTATAGGGTGATGAATATCTGTCAGACTGTCGTTTACATCCAGATAGAGTAGGAAGCTGGTATAGGGTGATGATGTCTGTCTGTTGTTTACATCCAGATAGAGTAGGAAGCTGGTATAGGGTGATGATGTCTGTCTGTTGTTTACATCCAGATAGAGTAGGAAGCTGGTATAGGGTGATGATGTCTGTCTGTTGTTTACATCCAGATAGAGTAGGAAGCTGGTATAGGGTGATGATGTCTGTCTGTTGTTTACATCCAGATAGAGTAGGAAGCTGGTATAGGGTGATGATGTCTGTCTGTTGTTTACATCCAGATAGAGTAGGAAGCTGGTATAGGGTGATGAATATCTGTCAGACTGTCGTTTACATCCAGATAGAGTAGGAAGCTGGTATAGGGTGATGATATCTGTCTGTTGTTTACATCCAGATAGAGTAGGAAGCTGGTATAGGGTGATGATGTCTGTCTGTTGTTTACATCCAGATAGAGTAGGAAGCTGGTATAGGGTGATGATGTCTGTCTGTTGTTTACATCCAGATAGAGTAGGAAGCTGGTATAGGGTGATGATGTCTGTCTGTTGTTTACATCCAGATAGAGTAGGAAGCTGGTATAGGGTGATGATGTCTGTCTGTTGTTTACATCCAGATAGAGTAGGAAGCTGGTATAGGGTGATGATGTCTGTCTGTTGTTTACATCCAGATAGAGTAGGAAGCTGGTATAGGGTGATGATATCTGTCTGTTGTTTACATCCAGATAGAGTAGGAAGCTGGTATAGGGTGATGATGTCTGTCTGTTGTTTACATCCAGATAGAGTAGGAAGCTGGTATAGGGTGATGATATCTGTCTGTTGTTTACATCCAGATAGAGTAGGAAGCTGTTATAGGGTGATGATGTCTGTCTGTTGTTTACATCCAGATAGAGTAGGAAGCTGGTATAGGGTGATGATATCTGTCTGTTGTTTACATCCAGATAGAGTAGGAAGCTGGTATAGGGTGATGATGTCTGTCTGTTGTTTACATCCAGATAGAGTAGGAAGCTGGTATAGGGTGATGATGTCTGTCTGTTGTTTACATCCAGATAGAGTAGGAAGCTGGTATAGGGTGATGATATCTGTCTGTTGTTTACATCCAGATAGAGTAGGAAGCTGGTATAGGGTGATGATGTCTGTCTGTTGTTTACATCCAGATAGAGTAGGAAGCTGGTATAGGGTGATGATGTCTGTCTGTTGTTTACATCCAGATAGAGTAGGAAGCTGGTATAGGGTGATGATGTATGTCTGTTGTTTACATCCAGATAGAGTAGGAAGCTGGTATAGGGTGATGATATCTGTCTGTTGTTTACATCCAGATAGAGTAGGAAGCTGGTATAGGGTGATGATGTCTGTCTGTTGTTTACATCCAGATAGAATAGGAAGCTGGTATAGGGTGATGATGTCTGTCTGTTGTTTACATCCAGATAGAGTAGGAAGCTGGTATAGGGTGATGATATCTGTCTGTTGTTTACATCCAGATAGAGTAGGAAGCTGTTATAGGGTAATGATATGTCTGTTGTTTACATCCAGATAGAGTAGGAAGCTGGTATAGGGTGATGATATCTGTCTGTTGTTTACATCCAGATAGAGTAGGAAGCTGGTATAGGGTGATGATGTCTGTCTGTTGTTTACATCCAGATAGAGTAGGAAGCTGGTATAGGGTGATGATATCTGTCTGTTGTTTACATCCAGATAGAGTAGGAAGCTGGTATAGGGTGATGATGTCTGTCTGTTGTTTACATCCAGATAGAGTAGGAAGCTGGTATAGGGTGATGATGTCTGTCTGTTGTTTACATCCAGATAGAGTAGGAAGCTGGTATAGGGTGATGATGTCTGTCTGTTGTTTACATCCAGATAGAGTAGGAAGCTGGTATAGGGTGATGATGTCTGTCTGTTGTTTACATCCAGATAGAGTAGGGAGCTGGTATAGGGTGATGATGTCTGTCTGTTGTTTACATCCAGATAGAGTAGGAAGCTGGTATAGGGTGATGATGTCTGTCTGTTGTTTACATCCAGATAGAGTAGGAAGCTGGTATAGGGTGATGAATATCTGTCAGACTGTCGTTTACATCCAGATAGAGTAGGAAGCTGGTATAGGGTGATGATATCTGTCTGTTGTTTACATCCAGATAGAGTAGGAAGCTGGTATAGGGTGATGATGTCTGTCTGTTGTTTACATCCAGATAGAGTAGGAAGCTGGTATAGGGTGATGATGTCTGTCTGTTGTTTACATCCAGATAGAGTAGGAAGCTGGTATAGGGTGATGATGTCTGTCTGTTGTTTACATCCAGATAGAGTAGGAAGCTGGTATAGGGTGATGATGTCTGTCTGTTGTTTACATCCAGATAGAGTAGGAAGCTGGTATAGGGTGATGATGTCTGTCTGTTGTTTACATCCAGATAGAGTAGGAAGCTGGTATAGGGTGATGATATCTGTCTGTTGTTTACATCCAGATAGAGTAGGAAGCTGGTATAGGGTGATATGTCTGTCTGTTGTTTACATCCAGATAGAGTAGGAAGCTGGTATAGGGTGATGATATCTGTCTGTTGTTTACATCCAGATAGAGTAGGAAGCTGTTATAGGGTGATGATGTCTGTCTGTTGTTTACATCCAGATAGAGTAGGAAGCTGGTATAGGGTGATGATATCTGTCTGTTGTTTACATCCAGATAGAGTAGGAAGCTGGTATAGGGTGATGATGTCTGTCTGTTGTTTACATCCAGATAGAGTAGGAAGCTGGTATAGGGTGATGATGTCTGTCTGTTGTTTACATCCAGATAGAGTAGGAAGCTGGTATAGGGTGATGATATCTGTCTGTTGTTTACATCCAGATAGAGTAGGAAGCTGGTATAGGGTGATGATGTCTGTCTGTTGTTTACATCCAGATAGAGTAGGAAGCTGGTATAGGGTGATGATGTCTGTCTGTTGTTTACATCCAGATAGAGTAGGAAGCTGGTATAGGGTGATGATGTCTGTCTGTTGTTTACATCCAGATAGAGTAGGAAGCTGGTATAGGGTGATGATATCTGTCTGTTGTTTACATCCAGATAGAGTAGGAAGCTGGTATAGGGTGATGATGTCTGTCTGTTGTTTACATCCAGATAGAGTAGGAAGCTGGTATAGGGTGATGATATCTGTCTGTTGTTTACATCCAGATAGAGTAGGAAGCTGTTATAGGGTAATGATATGTCTGTTGTTTACATCCAGATAGAGTAGGAAGCTGGTATAGGGTGATGATATCTGTCTGTTGTTTACATCCAGATAGAGTAGGAAGCTGGTATAGGGTGATGATATCTGTCTGTTGTTTACATCCAGATAGAGTAGGAAGCTGGTATAGGGTGATGATGTCTGTCTGTTGTTTACATCCAGATAGAGTAGGAAGCTGGTATAGGGTGATGATGTCTGTCTGTTGTTTACATCCAGATAGAGTAGGAAGCTGGTATAGGGTGATGATATCTGTCTGTTGTTTACATCCAGATAGAGTAGGAAGCTGGTATAGGGTGATGATGTCTGTCTGTTGTTTACATCCAGATAGAGTAGGAAGCTGGTATAGGGTGATGATGTCTGTCTGTTGTTTACATCCAGATAGAGTAGGAAGCTGGTATAGGGTGATGATGTCTGTCTGTTGTTTACATCCAGATAGAGTAGGAAGCTGGTATAGGGTGATGATATCTGTCTGTTGTTTACATCCAGATAGAGTAGGAAGCTGGTATAGGGTGATGATGTCTGTCTGTTGTTTACATCCAGATAGAGTAGGAAGCTGGTATAGGGTGATGATATCTGTCTGTTGTTTACATCCAGATAGAGTAGGAAGCTGTTATAGGGTAATGATATGTCTGTTGTTTACATCCAGATAGAGTAGGAAGCTGGTATAGGGTGATGATATCTGTCTGTTGTTTACATCCAGATAGAGTAGGAAGCTGGTATAGGGTGATGATATCTGTCTGTTGTTTACATCCAGATAGAGTAGGAAGCTGGTATAGGGTGATGATGTCTGTCTGTTGTTTACATCCAGATAGAGTAGGAAGCTGGTATAGGGTGATGATGTCTGTCTGTTGTTTACATCCAGATAGAGTAGGAAGCTGGTATAGGGTGATGATATCTGTCTGTTGTTTACATCCAGATAGAGTAGGAAGCTGGTATAGGGTGATGATGTCTGTCTGTTGTTTACATCCAGATAGAGTAGGAAGCTGGTATAGGGTGATGATGTCTGTCTGTTGTTTACATCCAGATAGAGTAGGAAGCTGGTATAGGGTGATGATGTCTGTCTGTTGTTTACATCCAGATAGAGTAGGAAGCTGGTATAGGGTGATGATATCTGTCTGTTGTTTACATCCAGATAGAGTAGGAAGCTGGTATAGGGTGATGATGTCTGTCTGTTGTTTACATCCAGATAGAGTAGGAAGCTGGTATAGGGTGATGATATCTGTCTGTTGTTTACATCCAGATAGAGTAGGAAGCTGTTATAGGGTAATGATATGTCTGTTGTTTACATCCAGATAGAGTAGGAAGCTGGTATAGGGTGATGATATCTGTCTGTTGTTTACATCCAGATAGAGTAGGAAGCTGGTATAGGGTGATGATATCTGTCTGTTGTTTACATCCAGATAGAGTAGGAAGCTGGTATAGGGTGATGATGTCTGTCTGTTGTTTACATCCAGATAGAGTAGGAAGCTGGTATAGGGTGATGATATCTGTCTGTTGTTTACATCCAGATAGAGTAGGAAGCTGGTATAGGGTGATGATGTCTGTCTGTTGTTTACATCCAGATAGAGTAGGAAGCTGGTATAGGGTGATGATGTCTGTCTGTTGTTTACATCCAGATAGAGTAGGAAGCTGGTATAGGGTGATGATGTCTGTCTGTTGTTTACATCCAGATAGAGTAGGAAGCTGGTATAGGGTGATGATGTCTGTCTGTTGTTTACATCCAGATAGAGTAGGAAGCTGGTATAGGGTGATGATGTCTGTCTGTTGTTTACATCCAGATAGAGTAGGAAGCTGGTATAGGGTGATGATGTCTGTCTGTTGTTTACATCCAGATAGAGTAGGAAGCTGGTATAGGGTGATGATGTCTGTCTGTTGTTTACATCCAGATAGAGTAGGAAGCTGGTATAGGGTGATGATATCTGTCTGTTGTTTACATCCAGATAGAGTAGGAAGCTGGTATAGGGTGATGATATCTGTCTGTTGTTTACATCCAGATAGAGTAGGAAGCTGGTATAGGGTGATGATGTCTGTCTGTTGTTTACATCCAGATAGAGTAGGAAGCTGGTATAGGGTGATGATATCTGTCTGTTGTTTACATCCAGATAGAGTAGGAAGCTGGTATAGGGTGATGATATCTGTCAGACTGTCTCTACTATCAGCCTTTTTTCTCTTTCTCTCCATCAGACGGTGTTGGAGGTACTAAAGGGGCGGGCCATCCCTATTTCTCTCTGGATTCTGATAGGTAGCATCATTGGAGGGCTTCTGCTATTGGCCCTCATTATCTTCGCAATGTGGAAGGTACACCAATCACACCTCACCATACAGTACCTCTGTACCTCACACTCTGCAACAACTTGTTTCTCCTCTGCCTTTGTGGTAAAGATCAACACTTTGGATTTCACTCCTTCCTTCTCATCCCTCCTTTCTCCAGCTGGGGTTCTTCACTCGTAAACAGGTAAAGGACGAGGACCTCGAGGACTGAGCCCGCCCCTCGCCGCCATGATGTCAGTCAATGGATACAGTATCTGTGACAACCAGAGAACCACAGAAAGAGTCCACTTCGCGCCCATCCCCATGGCAACGACCTGCACAGAGACTGCTCCGCCCCCCCAGCAATAAAATCAGATGTCTTTTCCCTCTTCTAAATCATGCCCCCCCCATAAAGAACGCACAGCCGGTATAGATGAGCGTTGCCCAGTGTGTGTCTGGACTGTCAAAACACCTAACACCACATGGCACAGACTGCATCTATCATCAGACACCCCAACATCTTGTCTGTTCCTACAGGTGAACCCATGGCTGTAGGGCTGTAGTTACACACCTGTATAGAAACGTACAGCAGGAAGGACATGAGTTTTCTTCAGATGTCCCAGAAAGGAAACAATGCTGTACACTACGTGTCAAACTCATTCCACGGAGGGCCGAGTGTCTGCAGGTTCACTCCACCCTTGTACTTGATTGATGAATTAAGGTCACGACTTAGTGAGGGACTCCCCTCAACTGGTTGTCTAGGTCTTAATTGAACGGACAAAACAAAAACCTACAGACACACAGCCCTCTGTGGAATGAGTTTGACACTCCTGGTGCAATGTGACTTGGTATGATGTTCAATGACTGCAGACTTCAAACAGCGTAGATCTGTATAAGTAGATATAGTACAGGCATCGACCTGTAGTTAGTACCATGTTGTATAAGTAGATACCATACAGGTATCAACCTGTAATTAGTACCATGTTGTATAAGTAGATACCGTACAGGTATCAACCTGTAATTAGTACCATGTTGTATAAGTAGATACCGTACAGGCATCAACCTGTAATTAGTACCATGTTGAATAAGTTGATACCGTACAGGCATCAACCTGTAATTAGTACCATGTTGTATAAGTTGATACCGTACAGGCATCAACCTGTAATTAGTACCATGTTGTATAAGTAGATACCCTACAGGCATCAACTTGTAATTACTACCATGTTGTATAAGTAGATACCGTACAGGCATCAACCTGTAATTAGTACCATGTTGAATAAGTAGATACCGTACAGGCATCAACCTGTAATTAGTACCATGTTGTATAAGTAGATACCCTACAGGCATCAACTTGTAATTACTACCATGTTGTATAAGTAGATACCGTACAGGCATCAACCTGTAATTAGTACCATGTTGAATAAGTTGATACCGTACAGGCATCAACCTGTAATTAGTACCATGTTGTATAAGTAGATACCGTACAGGCATCAACCTGTAATTAGTACCATGTTGAATAAGTTGATACCGTACAGGCATCAACCTGTAATTAGTACCATGTTGTATAAGTAGATACCGTACAGGCATCAACCTGTAATTAGTACCATGTTGAATAAGTTGATACCGTACAGGCATCAACCTGTAATTAGTACCATGTTGTATAAGTAGATACCGTACAAGCATCAACCTGTAATTAGTACCATGTTGTGCTATATGGAAAGCAGTTCCATCCTTCAAGGAAGCTTGAATGAAAATGCACTACCTGATAATGGGGGCCACTTATAATCATGTGAATATATTTGTATTTCTATGAAACGCTGTTACAAACCAAACTGTCTATTTAATATTCAGAAGTCATCATGACTTTCGATTTTTCACCCATTCTCTACAGTAGAGTTCATTTTTTTTGTCAAATTAAAACTGTTGATAATTAAAGTTTTTGAAATTGTTATTTTAGTTTCTTTCATGTTCATTTATACATACATAGGATCATTCATTCACATGAACCAAATATTTTATTACATCACTTTTTTATTTTATTTATCTGCCATTTCGGACTACTTCATTCTATAAAAGAAAAAAACGCTTTCACACTAGCAGACATTGTTGAACATATAACTGAAATAACGAAGTCTGTACGTCAGGCAGAAAAAGCACAGGTATATGAAAACGCAAACACATGTTATTGATGCAACTTTATGTCCATTGTGTTTCTCCCCTCCCTCTCACTTGGTCTTGGTAGAGAAGATGTAGGACTCCAGCAGAAAGACAGTCTCATCCACCTGGTTCTCTGTAGAGTCCAACCTTCAGGGAGAAAAGAAACAAGTAAAAGAAAGAGGTAATAAAGCTACAGTAATGTAGTAACAACAAGTATGTATTAGTAATAACAAGTATGTAGTAGTATTAGTAATAACAAGTATGTAGTAGTATTAGTAATAGCAAGTATGTAGTAGTATTAGTAATAGCAAGTATGTAGTAGTATTAGTAATAACAAGTATGTAGTAGTATTAGTAATAACAAGTATGTAGTAGTACTTGTTGATGTGATGTCGTAGGCCTCTAGCTGTTGTCTCTAGATATATAGTATGGGTGTCGTAGCAGTAGCATCCTGACTGGTTGCATCACCGCCTGGTATGGCAACTGCTCGGCCTCCGACCGTCAGGCACTACAGAGGGTAGTGCGTATGGCCCAGTAAATCACTGGGGCCAAGCTGCCTGCCATCCAGGACCTCTACACCAGGCAGTGTCAGAGGAAGGCCCTAAAAATTGTGAAAGACCCCAGCCACCCCAGTCATAGACTGTTCTCTCTGCTACCGCATGGCAAGTGGTACCGGAGCGCCAAGTATAGGACCAAAAGGCTTCTCAACAGCTTTTACCTCCAAGCCATAAGATTCCTGAACAGGTAATTAAATGGCTACCCGGACTATTTGCATTGTTCCACCCCCCCCCCAACCCCTCTTTTATGCTGCTGCTACTCTCTGTTTATCAATAATGCATAGTCACTTTAACTATACATAGTACCTCAATTAGCCCGACTAACCGGTGCCTGTATATAGCCTCGCTACTGTTATTTGTTACTCTTTTTACTGTTGTTTATACAGTGGGGCAAAAAAGTATTTAGTCAGCCACCAATTGTGCAAGTTCTTCTTAAAATGATGAGGCGCCTGTAATTTTCATCATAGGTACACTTCAACTATGACAGACAAAATGAGAAGAAATTCCAGAAAATCACATAAGATTTTTAATGAATTTATTTGCAAATTATGGTGGAAAATAAGTATTTGGGCAATAACAAAAGTTTCTCAATACTTTGTTATATACCCTTTGTTGGCAATGACAGAGGTCAAACGTTTTCTGTAAGTCTTCACAAGGTTTTCACACACTGTTGCTGGTATTTTGGCCCATTCCCCCATGCAGATCTCCTCTAGAGCAGTGATGTTTTGGGGCTGTTGCTAGGCAACACAGACTTTCAACTCTCTCCAAAGATTTTCTATGGGGTTGAGATCTGGAGACTGGCTAGGCCACTCCAGGACCTTGAAATGCTTCTTACAAAGCCACTCCTTCGTTGCCCGGGCGGTGTGTTTGGGATCATTGTCATGCTGAAAGGCCCAGCCACGTTTCATCTTCAATGCCCTTGCTGATGGAAGGAGGTTTTCACTCAAAATCTCACGATACATGGCCCCATTCATTCTTTCCTTTACACGGATCAGTCGTCCTGGTCCCTTTGCAGAAAAACAGCCCCAAAGCATGATGTTTCTACCCCCATGCTTCACAGTAGGTACAGTGCCTTGCGAAAGTATTCGGCCCCCTTGAACTTTGCGACCTTTTGCCACATTTCAGGCTTCAAACATAAAGATATAAAACTGTATTATTTTGTGAAGAATCAACAACAAGTGGGACACAATCATGAAGTGGAATGACATTTATTGGATATTTCAAACTTTTTTAACAAATCAAAAACTGAAAAGTTGGGCGTGCAAAATTATTCAGCCCCTTTACTTTCAGTGCAGCAAACTCTCTCCAGGAGTTCAGTGAGGATCTCTGAATGATCCAATGTTGACCTAAATGACTAATGATGATAAATACAATCCACCTGTGTGTAATCAAGTCTCTGTATAAATGCACCTGCACTGTGATAGTCTCAGAGGTCCGTTAAAAGCGCAGAGAGCATCATGAAGAACAAGGAACACACCAGGCAGGTCCGAGATACTGTTGTGAAGAAGTTTAAAGCCGGATTTGGATACAAAAAGATTTCCCAAGCTTTAACCTCTTGAAACTCCCCATCCCGGATCCGGGATTGTGACTAAGCCTCAGGCTCATTAGCATAACGCAACGTTAACGATTTCTGAAAATCGCAAATAAAATTAAAATAATGCGTTTGCTCTCAAGCTTAGCCTTTTCTTAACAACACTGTCATCTCAGATTTTCTAAATATGCTTTTGAACCATAGAAATTGACTAATTTGTGTAAGAGTATGCAAAGCTAGCATAGCATTTTGTGTAGCATGTAGCACGCAACATTTTCACAAAAGCCAGATAACCAAATAAATAAAATCATTTACCTTTGAAGAGCTTCTGATGTTTTCAATGAGGAGACTCCCAGCCACATACCAAATGCGCAGTGTTTCCTGAAAGCGTCTGTGTGTAGGAGAAATCGTTCCGTTTTCTACATTGCGCCTGGCTACCGAAACGAACCGAAAATGCAGTCCCCTACAACGTGAAACTTTTTCCGGATTAACTACATAATATCGCCCGAAACATGGCAAACGTTGTTTGGAATCAATCCTCAAGGTGTTTTTTCACACATCTCTTCATTGACATGCAGTTCATGGAAGCTTGCTTCTCTCTCTGTGCCCCATGGAAAAATACTGGCAGGTGACTTTTGCGCACCAATTTCGGCGCAGGACACCGGGCGGACACGTGGTAAATGTGGTCTCTTATGGTCAATCTTCCAACGATCTGCCTACAAATACGTCACAATGCTGCAGACACCTTGGGGAAACGACAGAAAGGGCAGACTCATTCCTCTTGCGTTCACAGCCATATAAGGAGATCATGAAAGACAGAGCCTCAAAAATCCTTGTCATTTCCTGGATGCCAAGTCATCTTGGTTTTGCCTGAAGCTCACGTTAAAGGGCACGCACAGAGAAGATATTTGTATTTCTGGACACGTCAGAGTGTTTTCTTTCGAACAGTAGCAATTATATGCATAGTCGAGCATCTTTTTGTGACAAAATATCTTGTTTAAAACGGGAACGTTTTTCTTCCAAAAATGAAATAGCGCCACCATAAGTGTAAGAGGTTAAACATCCCAAGGAGCACTGTGTTATGTTTGGCGTAAAAGCAACACAGCTCATCAACCACAACACACCATCCCCACTGTCAAACATGGTGGTGGCAGCATCATGGTTTGGGCCTGCTTTTCTTCAGCAGGGACAGGGAAGATGGTTAAAATTGATGGGAAGATGAATGGAGCCAAATACAGGACGGAGATTTGTCTTCCAACAAGACAATGATCCAAAACATAAAGCAAAATATACAATGGAATGGTTCAAAAATAAACATATCCAGGTGTTAGAATGGCCAAGTCAAAGTCCAGACCTGAATCCAATCGAGAATCTGTGGAAAGTACTGAAAACTGCTGTTCACAAATGCTCTCCATCCAACCTCACTGAGCTCGAGCTGTTTTGCAAGGAGGAATGGGGAAAAAATTCAGTCTCTCGATGTGCAAAACTGATAGAGACATACCCCAAGCGACTTACAGCTGTAATCGCAGCAAAAGGTGGCGCCTCAAAGTATTAACTTAAGGGGGCTGAATAATTTTGCACGCCCAATTTTTCAGTTTTTGATTTGTTAAAACAGTTTGAAATATCCAATAAATGTCGTTCCACTTCATGATTGTGTCCCACTTGTTGTTGATTCTTCACAAAAAAATAGTTTTATATCTTTATGTTTGAAGCCTGAAATGTGGCAAAAGGTCGCAAAGTTCAAGGGGGCCGAATACTTTCGCAAGGCACTGTATGGTGTTCTTTGGATGCAATTCAGCATTCTTTGTCCTCCAACCACGACGAGTTGAGTTTTTACCAAAAAGTTATATTTTGGTTTCATCTGACCATATGACATTCTTCCAATCTTCTTCTGGATCATCCAAATGCTCTCTAGCAAACTTCAGACGGGCTTGGACATGTACTGGCTTAAGCAGGGGGACACGTCTGGTGCAGTGGTAATTAAGATGTAGTGGTAATTAAGGTGCAGTGGTAATGCAGTATTTGGTGATGTTACCGGGCTTCAAGCCGCTATCTCTATAGATCTATAGTATGGATGTAGTGGTAATTAGGATTTGAGTCCCTGGCGGCGTAGTGTGTTACTGATGGTAGGCTTTGTTACTTTGGTCCCAGCTCTCTGCAGGTCATTCACTAGGTCCCCCCGTGTGGTTCTGGGATTTTTTCTCACCGTTCTTGTGATCATTTTGACCCCACGGGGTGAGATCTTGCGTGGAGCCCCAGATCGAGGGAGATTATCAGTGGTCTTGTATGTCTTCCATTTCCTAATAATTGCTCCCAGTTGATTTCTTCAAACCAAGCTGCTTACCTATTGCAGATTCAGTCTTCCCAGCCTGGTGCAGGTCTACAATTTTGTTTCTGGTGTCCTTTGACAGCTCTTTGGTCTTTGCCATAGTAGAGTTTGGAGTGTGACTATTTGAGGTTGTGGACAGGTGTCTTTTATACTGATAACAAGTTCAAACAGGTGCCATTAATACAGGTAACGCGTGGAGGACAGAAGAGCCTCTTAAAGAAGTTACAGGTCTGTGAGAGCCAGAAATCTTGCTTGTTTGTAGGTGACCAAATACTTATTTTCCACCATAATTTGCAAATAAATTCATTAAAAATCCTATAATGTGATTTTCTGGATTTTTTCTCTCACATTTTGTCTGTCATAGTTGAAGTGTACCTATGATGAAAATAACAGGCCTCTCATCTTTTTAAGTGAGAGAACTTGCACAATTGGTGGCGGACTAAATACTTTTTTGCCCCACTGTATTTCTTTACTTATCTATTGTTTACCTAAAAAAAAAAAAAATCACACCGTTGGTAAGTAAGCATTTCACTGTAAGCTGTTGTATTTGGCGCACGTGACAAATAAACTTTTATTTGATTTAGTAGTAGTACTTATTGATGTGACGTCGTAGGTTTTCCAGTTGGAGGTCTCAACTTACTGTTGAGAGTTACAATAGTAGAATACACAAGTTGCAATTTTGACATTTGTTGGGCATCAGCAGTTTCTCTTGTTATGTCAGTCACTCACCCATGTCAGCTAACATGCTGTAGATTGTTAGTCTTATCTAAACTAGCAGTAATCATGGTCGAATTAATCCCCCTCACTCAAATAGCATATTAAAAACAGAAAACATTTCTCTCCACCTTATGGCATAATGTGTAGAATTGCAGGAAATGTACTCTAAAAAGTAAATGTATTGTCTCCTAGCTTAGGGCCCCTAAAAGGGTCGGCTCTGACTGCATGAGTGGGTATGGATGTGGTGCGCAGACCCGCGATGTTCACATTTTTTGTACCCACCCATCCCCATCAAAGTTGCCCATCCCTGACCTATAGTACATGTGTATTAGTAGTAGTAGTAATGCAGTATTTGTTGATGTGATGTCACAGGGCTTCTAGCTGCTGTCTCTATAGATCAGTATAGTATGGATGTAGTGGTAATTAAGGTGCAGTGGTAATGCAGTACTTGTTGATGTGATGTCGCAGGGCTTCTAGCTGCTGTCTCTCGGGGGCAGTGATCATCTCCTCCACCTCTGTCAGCTGTTCAGGCTCCGCCCCACTGGCCTGCAGCGATGCCAGGATCGCCTCGATTCGCTGGGACTTCTCCAGCAGACGCCTGTCAAACACAGGAAGTATTGTACATGTACCAAAATTGCTGAGGATTATATACACAAAAAGTCAGACTTGTTTCCATTGTGGTCCTCTATTGTCCTCTAAGAGTCAATATGCAGACCTAAAGAGACCTTAGCAGGAGACTTAGAGAATAAAACCAAATCTATCCATCCATCCACTCAGGAATCAATCAATAAACTCACTTGTTCTCCTTGGTCTCGAAGAGGCGCCTCTCAATCAGATTAGCCACTGTCTGCATGTAGTGATGGGGGAAAAATGTATACAGTTACATATCGCAATATTGTTTTGGACTTGTTCTCCATCTTCTTTTTATAATAGTAAGCCAACAGATTTTCTGCACTTTTATTTCCATGACTGATCAAAACAAAGGTTGTCATGCTCTCGTCTCTCTGCAGACATATAGCCAGCAATATGTTTGGAACATCAAATCGCAATATCGCATTGCATATAGAAATGTGAGAATCGCAATACATATTGTATCAGCATCATGAGGTCCTCGGCAATTCCCAGCGCTATCTGCAAGTCAGACGTCCACCATTAATTGTCAAGTCAGCGATGCACAAAGTAATGATGTCACAGAGAGCTTCTACAGAAACGCAGCCTGAAACCCCAAACAGCAAGCAATGCAGATGTAGAAGCAATATCAGGTGGGCTTCCGCAACAATGGAGTGTGAATTGCGACACTAAATATCTCTGCTGTTGTGGTCCTGAAGCTCAAGTTGCAGCACCGTAAAGTACACATGCAGACATATACACTCACCGGCCAGGTTATTAGGGACACCACCACATTCACCAAAATATAGCGCTCCTACAGACTGAGTCACATGACCGTGGCTTGCTATATAAAGCAGGCAGGCAGGCATTGAGGCATTCAGTTACTACTGTTTGATTGAATGTTAGAATGGGCAAAGCCAGTGACCTAAGTGACCTGAGAGTGATATGATCGTCGGTGTCAGGCATGCCAGATCTCAGGAACGGCCAATGGCCTGGGCTTTTCACGCACAGCAGTGTCTACGGTTTCCCAGGAATGGACAAACAAAAAGCATCCAGTCAGCGGCAGGCCTGTGGGCGAAAACAGCTTGTTGATGAGAGGTCGAAGGAGATTAGCAAGAATCATGCAAACTAACAGACGGGCCACAAACAGGCAAATAACGGCACAGTACAATGGTGTGCAGAACGGCATCTCGGAATGCACATCTCGTCGGTCCTTGTCACGGATGGGCTATTGCAGCAGACGACCACACAGGGTTCCACTCCTATCAGCCAAAAACAAGAAGAAGTGGCTCCAGTAGGCTCAAGATCACCAACAGTGAACAATTGATGAGTGGAAAAACCTTCAACGAATCCCGGTTCCTGTTGCGTCATGCTGATGGAAGAGTCAGGATTTGCCGTAAGCAGCATGTGTCCGTGGACCCATCCTGCCTGGTGTCAACGGTACAGGCTGGTGGCGGTGGTGTACCTCTGTCCAATCTGCAGCAACCAATGTGATGCCATCGTATCAGCATGGACTAACATCCCGGTGGAACGTTTCTGACTTTTAGAGTCCATGCCGTGAAGAATTCAGGCTGTTCTGGAGGCAAAGGGGGGGTCCGACCTGGTACTAGCTAGGTGTACCTAATAAACTGAAAGTCGATTTTTGACTCGTTCTCCTTCCATATTTCCTCTTTATTTAGACAGTTTAAAATGTAGATGTAAAGGTACAGTTGTAGAAGAGAGAAAGTCATAAAGAGGCTGGGGATTTAATGTGTCAATGTGGACAGTATGTGTTCAGTAAACTGCAGCACTACCGCTGCGCCGCAGATTTGCAAATATTTTGTCCCGAGTGCGACATCTTGCATCACGCTCATCTGCAATATCAGCGTTTCATCCTGCTGCTCATAGTATAGCTTAGTTTGAATGTGTACCTTGTAGCAGTGTTGTAGCAGTAGGCGGGCAGTAGGCAGTTGGTTGACAGTGTACAGGTAGAAGGTACGTGAAGGGGCGTGGTCAGGAGTCTTAGGGATTTCCTAGGGTGGAAAAACACAGGTGAGCATGATAATGTACGGTTTGTATGGTGTGTGTGTATTTGTGTGTTACCTGTAGCTGTACCAGGTTCTCTGACAGCAGCGTGTACAGCATGTCTTTGGCCTCCTTGGCAGGGATCATAGCAAAGTCTTCCACCTGCTTCTGCTCCAGGTGACGTTTCCTTAGCAACAGACGGAAGATCCTAGCCGACCGCGAGCCAAACCTGACAATGGGAAAGGTTGAATGAGTGACACCCTACAAGTTATGTAGCCACCGTGGGCAGACATAAACACAGTAAATGGACACAGACCAACTCTGACAAATACACTGACCTCTCCTGTACCACAGACTCCAGTGTGGCTCTCGCCAGGTTGGCCAGGGCTCTTTGGAGATCGGAGTGGTCAGTCAAGAAACGACCACTTACAACTGCATCATGAAATACTGGAAATGACCTATTATACAATAGTGTGTGGTGTGTGGATGAGAAACTCAAACAGGTTTCATCAGGGTTGTAAAAGGATACTGACCACGTACATTCCTCCTCCACTGTCACCTGATTTCCCCACAAACTCCATCTGAGGAACAGAGGGAGGGAGAAACATCAGTTTACTAGCCCCCTAGGCACTGATCCAAGGTCAGTTCCCAATGGTTAAGGTTGGGATATGGGGAGGGGAATCTGCTCCTACCGGGTCATCCACCAGAAGGGAGAGGTACTGGTCCAGTATTGGTCTGCTGATGCTGTAGTTGGGCGGGAGGGAGCGGAAGATCTCATTGGCTGAGAGGGGCTGAGTGTAGGCGGCGGTCTGTGTGGTGGTAACCTCACTCATCCTCAACATAGTCCTCACTATCTCACTACTGGTCTGTGGGGGGGGGAAGAGAGCGGTATTTTTCACTCAGGCCCCCCTTCCAGTATTGGGGAACATCCTGTATGACACATCTAGTTCTATGGGCACAAGCACTGTTCATGATACAAACTGTTCACACCCCTCTTGTTGGTGGAGAAAACATCAGGTAGGTTTAAAGCTTTCCTACAATTCGACACATTTTGTCTTGAAGTGCAGAGAAAATGTTTTGTTTTTTAACTATGCCACGCCCTCCCTGCTAACCCCTCAGTTTGGGAATCACTGACTTAGACCACCCCCATGAAATCTCTCCTGGTCTACAAGCATACGGAGGTGGTCTGTAGGGGTCTGTGACACTGACCTGGTCCAGTTTGCTGGCCACAGCACTAATGATGGCCTGGTCTCTGAAGTGCTGATGGAACCTCTCAAAGTTCACCTGCCAGTAGATCCCCTCATCACCACACGACTGGAAAGAGAGTGAGGAGATAGGAGGCAAGCCATTCCTTATTGAGAGGAATAAAAGAATAACAGAACAAGATTCTCTGATTCTCTATAGCAGCCCATTATCTCTGAGTGTCAAGAATAGAGGGTCTGACCTCTGAGTCCATCTTGGCTTTCTTCCCTCCTCTCTGCTCCTCACTGTCGTCACTGGAACGTCTGCGCTTCCCACGACCTGCCACACAAACACAACAAGCGAGTGTATAGCAACTATTTACTGAATTACATATAGCAGGAGGTTTACATGTGGGTATGCACACAGGTGAAAAGGTACTACGTGTTATATGAGACAAAGTGTTTGCGGTACCTATGAGTGTGACATGGGGCAGTGTGTAGCAGTCGGGGTTGCTCTCTGCTGTTGGGGGGGCAGTGGAGGCGGGGGCGGCAGGGGTGCCGGGGGTCGCCGGGGTAGTGGAGGTGGCTGCAGTTCCCATCTCGGCCACCGGAGGACAGCGCTGCAGGAAGTGAGTCTCCACCAGCTTAGAGAAGGCTGAGACCACCTCACTGTACTCCATACTACGACCCTCTACAGAGAGAAAAATCATGAGGATAGAAGGAGAAGAAAATATAGAACAATCATACATCTTGTAATCGCTCTCTCACACACCCTCCATGTTATGAGTGAGTCGGTCAGCTACAGTCTTGACCGTGTTGCTCATGGTCATATGGCCTCGTTGTAGGACCTCCTCCACGATGAGTTCTCCTGTGTCTCCATACAGGGTCTTAGCTGTGTAGATGTACCGCGGGTACCGTAGAACCCTTAGAACCCGCTCACAGCTGGCCCGGTACTCCACTGGGCTCCCGGGGCCTCGCCGGCCCGACCCGAACTCACAAGCACCGTGTTGTACCAACACACACAGAGACTTCTTCACCTGCAGAAGAGACAGGGTCACCACCTAGGTTGAACAATATGTTTTATGTGTGTGTGTGTTTGTGTAGTACCAGGTCCAGTGGTGTGTTGGTCTCATTGGCGATGGTCCTGAGGTTCTGTGCCCCTCCTCTGAGCAGGTGAGTGCCTATCCTCTCCACCACCTCTCCAAAGTGCTCCTGTAGCAGCAGGCCACACAGCCGCACCTCCTGGGCAGTCATATGCTGAGACAGGAGGACCCGGGGAACAGGTCAACAACACGTTTTTGGACTGTTCATCGAAGTATACTTATGCTGAGAAGTATGATGACACTAACAACCGGTAACCAAATCACGGCTTTTCAACAACGTTTACTAACAACTTTAATTTTAAAACGTAACTGACATGCTCACAAACCTTTGCAAAACACCCTTTTCAGATCATGAAATGAGTTTCGGGAGAATCCTCGCAAAACAACTTCAGAATCCCAAACACATGTGATTGCCAGCGCCACAACACAACGAATTTCCGCCCTCACACGTAAGATAATTGTCCCAAAGAGTTGCGCATTGCATGACGGGATGTTGGCGGACCACCCTCTTTGGTATGCAGGAGGACCGACGTCACTGTTTGTGCTATTCTGGGGAAGATGGCGGAAGCTGCGGCGGTTCTCCCGCATCGGTTCTTCTGTCATTGTTGTAAGGGAGAAGTTAGCCCCAAGCTCCCGGTAAGTCAGTCGTTTCACCGTGTCCCGCTCAAGGCTGTTCAATGCAGGTCTTGTTATTTTCCGTCGGTTGACAACCGAATCGGAGTCCAGCAAATAGCAGAAGTTGTTTAACTAGCTAGCTGCTAACTGTAGACGGCTAGCCAGCAGGGCCCTCGGCACTGGCTCTAACTAGCTAGCATACAATGTTGATGTTTGTTGTTGCTCGCTTTAACAATAGGATTTGTCAACTCATTTCTTTAACAAAGACATTATGTACAGTAATTGTTAAAGATTATACTGGAATGGTGGAATAACCGTACCTGTAGTTACTGAGTAGCTGGTGTTATTTGATGTGATGTTAACCTTATTCGAGGTGGGTTTTGTGTGCTTTTCCTGAATTCCTCGAGGAGTTAGCTATATGGAAATCTGATGGATATTTTAACCTAACTCTGCCAGTTTGGCGACTCCTTGGCCTACAAAAGCAGAGGGAATACGGGGTTTTTCTTGGCCTGGGGCGCGTTCAGCAGGACACAACGGTTTGGCACTTTCAGATAGAACATATTATGTAGAACAATAAATCATGTAGGCTCTATTTACGCATTCTATCTGCGACGTTCGTGAACGTTTGGCAACTGAAGGTGGCACAGTTCAGTTTCACAATCAAACTGAAAGTAAAATGTAGAAAGACATTGCACAATATTTTGACTGCTTGGCCCAAATTATTTAACTACATTAATCTGTATTGACTGCGTTCATTCTAGAAGAGACGTTATGACGCTTAACGTTTTGCATTTAGCTAGCCAGTCGTGTAGCTAGCTATCTGTTAGTTATTGACTCGCAGTCTCTGGCAGCCAGTGTGTCAGTAAGTCACTCAGTCTGCTTGTCTAAATCAACGTTAGCTAGGATACATTTGTGTATGTTAGGCTGGTCAGTGAGAGGCAGGCTGGTAATCCCGTTTATTCCCTTCCTGTCATTGAAGCTAAATCTGATGAGTCTGACGTAGGCCTAGACAGGGACATACGGCCAGTTTTAAGATTTCCCTATGGGTCCGATCCATCTAGCCCAGGGTTTCCCCAAACTCGGTCCTGCCTCCCCCATCATCAAGAAGGGTCTCCAGAGTGGCACAGTGGTCTAAGGCACTGCATCTCAGTGCTAGAGGCGTCACCACAGACCCTGGTTCGATTCCAGGCTGTATTACAACCGGCCATGATTGGGAGTCCCATTGTTCTAGTGTAGTTAGGGTTTGGCCAGGGTAGGCCGTCATTGTAAATAAGAATTTGTTCTTAACTGACTTGCCTTGTTAAATAAAAGCCTTGATGATTTGACTCAGCTGTGAAGCTCTCAGCTGGGGTTGGGGGTGAATTTGGGAAACTCTGATCTAGCCTGCCCACAGGCTAACCCTGCCTGCTGGTCTCACTCTCTCTGTGCTGCTGAGGCATGTATCAGCCATGCCCACTCACTGACTGCATATCAGCAGTTAATCTGTCTCACCTCCCCAAGAGAGAGGGTGCATGCCTCAAACATACATGGCAGAACCCTGTGCTTGTCCGTCGGAAGCATTCTTCTTTCAGGCATAGTATCTGTATGTTTTCACCAGATGACAATATTGCATACAGCAATACAGGTTTTGAACAATTTTGGAATGAGGTTCACTTCATGTTCAAGTGTCCTTTTGTTTTGTGGAATAAAGAACATGTCTGTGTCATAGGCCTAATCCCATTGTGAGTGAACTCATCACTGGTGCCAGGGAAGACTACTTCTCGATGACAACTTATGTTCCTGCCTAATGCTATGTTCAAATAGGCTATATCCTGACTCTGCCACAGATCTCTACTAGACATTTCCCCATTCTACAGACAGAAACCCCTGCATCGCTGCCTCAGCAGCCCTGTATAGAACACAGTGTGACTCATGTACTCTCTGAGTTTGTGGTGTTGTGTGTTTTTGCAGGAGTACATCTGTCCCAGGTGTGAGTCTGGCTTTATAGAGGAGGTAACAGAAGATTCCAGGTGAGAATATCTTGTTTCTTATGTCTGTAGCTTTAATGAATCTACCAGACATAGGCTAGGCAGAGTGAATGGAAGGTGGTGGAGAATGACTGTGTATAGATGTTGGATGTTACTAATGCTGTGTTCTACCTCCTATGTGCTGTTTCCCCTCAGTCTGCTAGAGGGTGGCACTAACGGGACAGATGACACAGCCACACAGTTTGCAGAGGTATGATATGCACTGTGGCCTGGAGGCTACAGGGGGGGAGGGATGCAAATGTCTACTGTGATCTCATCTGTACTAAATGTATTATCCCATCTTTCTTTCACATGCTTTCTCTATCTCTCTCTCCCTTCCACTGTCCCTCTCTCCATTCCCCCTCCTCCCACCCTCACCCCTCATTTCTCTCTCAGCAGCTGTGGCACCTGTTGTTTGTAGAGAGGCCTTTCACAGTGGATGGTGACAGTCCAGACTCAGAGCCCCGGGTCCCTGGTGGAGGGGTTGGGGTAGGATCGGGGGGGTTAGGTCTGGGGGGGCTGGGAGGGCTAGGAGGCCTGGGAGGAGGTCCTATCGGAGGGTCAGTCCCTGCTGGGCTAGGAGGACCCCTGGGGGGTCCTCTGGGAGGGGGGGAACACTGGGGGCCCGGTCGCCCCCCTCGCCTGCACAGTCAGCGGAGGTACCGCTCCAGAGGGAGCAGCAGACCTGACCGCTCACCTGCCGTAGAGGGGTGAGACTCCTCTCCTTACGATGCCATGTTGATATTCATATGGCTGTTTTGATCAGCCAGGATTTGCAGGTTCTAAATGTAGTTTTTTTTTTTTTTTTAAGTTTTCAATGTTCTGCTAAACTCATTCCTGACTGATGTGTGTGCCTTCTCTCTCTGTAGGATAGTACAACAGTTTCTGGCTGGTCTATTTGCCAACTCTGGAGTTCCTGGCTCACCTCCCCTCTCTTGGTAAGAACCTTCTTACTGCCATGTAAGCAGTGGTTATACAGTATGTAAGTCCATAGTTTGACTTACACACTTTCTCTTGTGGATTCCTTACAAATAGTGAGGTGGATCAACATGAATATTTGAAGGTTCCCTGACTTGTTATGGGTGTGCCTCAGCCAGCACCCCTGGGACCCTGTCATTTAAACCCAAACTAAATCACAGCCCATATTGTTGCTGTTCATCATGTGTGAAACGGGATATTTCCTGAATGTTTCATCTTTAACTGTAATTGACCTCCTCTCTCTGTGTGTTAGGACGGGGATGCTACACTCTAACCCAGGGGACTATGCTTGGGGACAGGGGGGACTGGACGCAGTCATCACACAGGTACGCACGCACAAACCCCATTCACTTGATTTGGTATGGATGGCCACTAACCAACTATTACTTCATACTACGTAGTATACTATATGGATGTTGGTAGACCCAGAATGCTAATGAAGGTTTAGCAGTTCTCTTGGTAATTTCTCTCTATCTTTTCCAGGATGTTTCTGATGGTTTTACTCTTTTGTTGTATCGTGCTAGGTTAGCACACAGTTTACAGCACAAAGGTGAATTGCAAAGCTGTTCTTATAGTTACATCACAATGGTTGCTGCAGGATCTTCTCTGTCTACCTGTGTGTAGTTGTTAGGTCAGTTTGAGAACACGGGCCCTCCTCCTGCAGAGAAAGAGAAGATCTCCTCCATACCTACAGTCAACGTGTCTCAGGATCAAGCAGGTCAGTCCTTTACCTCCTCTCCAGTTTCTCCATAGTGCCGTGGCCTATACACTACCAGTCAAAAGTTTGGACACGCTTATTCATTCAAGGGTTTTTCTTTATTTTTACTATTTTCTACATTGTAGAAAAATAGTGACAACATCAAAACTATGAAATAACACTTTATTGGTTGGAACCATAAAATTGTTAAACAAATCAAAATATATTTTAAGTCTTAGATTCTTCAATGTAGCCACCCTTTGCCTTCACAGCTTTGCACACTCTTGGCATTCTCTCAACCAGCTTTACCTGGAATGCTTTTCCAACAATCTTGAGGAGTTCCCATATATGCTGAACACTTGTTGGCTGATTTTCCTGCGGTCCAACTCATCCCAAACCATCTCAATTGGGTTGAGGTCAGGTGATTGTGCTCCCGACTGGCGCAGTGGTCTAAGGCACTGCATCTTAGTGCAAGGGGCGTCACTACAGTCCCTGGTTCGAATCCAGGCTGAATCACATCCGGCCGTGATTGGCCCTGCATCGGCCGGCCATCATTGTAAAATAACGATTTGTTCTTAACTGACTTGCCTAGTTAAATAATTAAAATTAAAATAATTGTGGAGGCCAGGTCATCTGATGCAGCACTCCTTCACCCCTTCTTGGTCAAATAGCCCTTACACAACCTGGAGGTGTGTTGCGTCATTGTCCTGTTGAAAAACAAATGATAGTACCACTAAGCCCAAACCAGATGGGATGGCGTATCGCTGCAGAATGCTGTGGTAGCCATGCTGGTTAAGTGTTCTTTGAATTCTAAATAAATCACAGACGGTGTCACCAGTAAAGCCTCCTCCTCCATGCTTCACGGCGGGAACCACACATGCTGAGATCATCCGTTCACCTACTCTGCGTCTCACAAAGACACAGGGGTTGCAACCAAAAATCTAATTTGTCCATTGCTCATGTTTCTTGGCCCAAGCAAGTCTTTTCTTCTCATTAGCGTCCTTTAGGAGTGGTTTCTTTTGCAGCAATTCAACCATGAAGGTCTGATTCACGCAGTCTCCTCTGAACTTGCTGCAATCTGAGGTGCAGTTAACTCTAATGAATTTATCCTCTGCAGCAGGTAACTCTGGGACTTCCATTCCTATCATATGATATTTATTGGTCACATACACATGGTTAGCAGATGTTATTGTGAGTGTAGCGAAATGCTTGTGCTTCTAGTTCAGCAATATCTAACATGTAATCTAACATGTAATCTAACAATTCCACAACAACTACGTAATACACACAAGTCTAAGTAAAGGAATGGAATAAGAATATATACATATATGAACGAGCAACGACAGAGCGGCATAGGGTATATGGTATAAAATACAGTACATACATATGAGATGAGTGAGGCAAGATATGTAAACATTATTAAAGTGGCATTATGGCAGTCCTCATCAGAGCCAGTTTCATCACAGCGCTTGATGGTTTTTGCGACTGCACTTGAAGAAACTAAGTTCTTAAAATGTTCCGGATTGACTGAACTTCATGTCTTAAAGTAACAATGAACTGTCATTTCTCTTTGCTTATTTGAGCTGTTTTTTCTATAATATGGACTTGGTCTTTTACCAAATAGGGCTATCTTCTGAATACCACCCCTAACTTGTCACAACACAAATGATTGGCTCAAACGCATTAAGAAGGAAATAAATTCCACAAATTAACAAGGCACACCTGTTAATTGAAATGCATTCCAGGTGACTACCTCATGAAGCTGGTTGAGAGAATGCCAAGAGTGTGCAAATCTGTCATCAAGACAAAGGGTAGCAACTTCGAAGAATCTCATATAAAATATATTTTGATTTGTTTAACACTTTTTTGGTTACTACATGATTCCATATGTGTTATTTCATAGTTTTGATGTCTTCACTGTTATTCTACAATGTAGATAATTGTAAAGATAAAGAAACTCTTGAATGAGTAGGTGTGTCAACTTTTGACTGGTACTGTAAATAAGCTAGTATAGCTGTGCTGCTGACTCATTGGGGTAAATGAGGACTCCTCTCTCTCTCTCTCTAGCTGCTGTCGCCAGTCCTCCCTGTCGTTGTCTTTCTCACATCTGTCCTCTGTCTCACTCTCTCTCTCTTCCTCTCTGTATGTCTCTCAGGGCCCACATAGCTGTTATCTCTCACTGTCCCCCCTGGCCCAGGGCCCACATAGCTGTTGACTCTCTCTGGCCCAGGGCCCACATAGCTGTTGTCTCACTGTCTCTTGTCATTAAGAGTGCTACTTATTACTCTTAAATCATCTCAACTAGCCACTCAGGAATTTGGCATCAGATGCTAGGCTTCAGTTATTTTAATGCCTGATAGTCCGTCATTGTAAATAACATTTTGTTCTTAACAGACTTGCCTAGTTAAATAAAGGTTCAATAAAAACATCTAATGTCGCCCCAGCTTCATCATCCCTTCAGTCTTCCCATCTCTCCCTCTCCTCCCCCATTCTCTGTATACTGTAATATGGAGTATTTTCCTGCGTGTAAGATAGTTATGTATGATCATTTATAACAAGAATGTAATACTAGATGATAAAAAGTTGTGTGTCTCTCCAGACTGCAGTATGGAGTGTCCGGTGTGCAAGGAGGACTTTGCAGTGGGAGAGCCCGTCAGACAGCTGCCCTGCAACCACTTCTTCCACTCAGACTGTATAGTACCCTGGTTGGAAATGGTGAGGAGGGTGGGGTGATATTTAGTAGGAGGAATGTTTTCAAGATGTTTGTTACTGATTTTCTCCTCTCTCTCTTTCCGCAGCATGATACGTGTCCTGTGTGTAGGAAGGGGTTGAATGGAGAAGACAGCAACACCCAGAACCCCCCAGAATCCCCCTCTCTAAACACGGACCCCCGCACACAGGAGAGATGGTCCTTCTGAAATACACCTCCCCCTCTCCTCTGACCTCCTTTTAATCTCTCATCTGTCCTTCATTCCACTTTTTTGACCCTCACCCCCCTTTCTCTACGAACTACTGCACACGGGAGATAAGGACTTTCTGAAGGATAGACCTCCATCTCGGCCTCATTCCTCTGTGTCATTCCTTCATCTCACTCCTCTCTGAATCATCTCTTCATCTACAGTCATAGGATGGTCATCTCAGTATGGCTGTTCCTGTCTCAATGCCCCTGGAACCATGTTCACACAGAGTACACACACACACACACACACACACACACACACACACACACACACACACCATGATTCGGTAGAACCCCCCACACACACACACACACACGTCATGATCCATTAGCTGTCCTCTGCCTCATCATGACCAAGCACTTGCCTTTACCTCCTTCAAACATCAACTCCATCTCGCCTTTTCTACTCTTTTCTCCATCCTTCTGAAAAGCACTGCTGTAAAACAATGTCTCTCCCTACCTCTCTACTCCTGGGATGCATCTCAATAGTCTAGTGTGGCTTCCTCTCCTCATCATCTGCACTGAACATGGTGGATGCTCACCAGGAATTTGGTTTTGCCTTTCTAGCTCTGTCACATCAGCGTAGAAAGGAGACATCATTTTGACTATTGAGACCGGCCCCACAACCATCTCTTTCGCTGTCATTCTGGTGTATATATTACAAACAGATTTGCATCGCTCTGTCATTTTACTCCTCCATTGATGACTTGTCTTTTGTTTCACATTTCTATCACTCTATTTTTTTAATGTAAATACTTTTAGTCCATCTTCTGGTTTGAGAAGAGAACAACAAAGCATATTGAGAATGGAGACAAATGTGAATCCCTGGGTATTAGTCTGTGTATATTATTATATATATATGATAACATGTATGATGTATTAATAATTCAACAAAATATTAAAAACCATTAACATTGATTTTTATCGGGTCTGTTTGTCCATTAAAACGTCCCGATACTTGTGTGACGACGTAATAGAGGCACATCATTTATTCAAAAGGCAAATGGTTTAAACGGCATTAATAGATTCGGTACATGATCTCTTTTCTAAACCAGATTTCAGTTTAGAAACGGTTGTTAGCAGTGTAATGGTCAGACCGTCTCAAGCAGCAGCAGTGTCTGATCATAGTAGTTAGTGTACCTGGTCCTGGTTTGATCACATGCTATATTCACACATTCCAGAGCTTCTCCCAGCTTGATAAAGATCAGTGCAGATACATAGGAACCTGCAACATATTTGGCTGTATTGGCTAAACCACACACACATTTCAAGCTCTGATCCCAGAAATGCCAGAGCCCACGATGCTGCAGGTTCTATTAGATATGCTGTTCTGAGGCGGCAGCACATTGGGCTTCGGATGGTGGTGGGAGTTGAGTGTGTAGTGGTGGAAATGTAGCAGACCTGGTAGTGGGGACTGTGACAATGCTTTGGCCCTGGCAGTAAAGGTGTGTGTTCCATTCCAGTGCGGTCAGAGTGTGTTCCAAGCGAGTGTGAGCAGGGAGTGGGCTGGAGCACTGAAGGAGATGAAACCCACAGCAGGATCATACACCTCAAACTGGACCTCTGACGACGACCTGCAACACACACACAGTCTCACATCAAGGTAACACACATGCAAACACACAGTGTTAACACACACTTTCACCCACCTGTTGAGGATGGTAAGCACCACTGACCCGTCTGGCCTGACGAAGGCAGAGCTTTCCAGTTTTGTTTCGTGACTGAAGGACACACCCACTCTCTGAGACCCCTCCCACAGGAACTTACTGTGTAGCAGAGTTAATTTACTTGTGTTATATGTACTTCAAAACACATACAGATCAGTGATCACCAAGTAAGTTAGGAAAGAAGGGTTCACTTTATAAAGTATTGGTACAGAGTGTCAGACCCACCCAGGTGGGACAGTACAGCACCTGAAGTGGGCCATGCTATAGAAGGTGGGACAGTACAGCACCTGAAGTGGGCCATGCTATAGAAGGTGGGACAGTACAGTACCTAAAGTGGGCCATGCTATAGAAGGTGGGACAGTACAGTACCTGAAGTGGGCCATGCTATAGAAGGTGGGACAGTACAGTACCTAAAGTGGGCCATGCTATAGAAGGTGGGACAGTACAGTACCTGAAGTGGGCCATGCTATAGAAGGTGGGCTGTTTGTAGAAGATGTCTCGGCTGTGGTCCACGATGATGGGGCTGTCCACGAAGTTCTTCACCCAGTTGGGCCCTCCTCCTTGGTCCAGAGCCAGGTTCCAGTCTGTCCAGCCTACCACATAGTGGTTCAGGTCCTACAGCAGACGAGAGGAGAGGAAGAGTAGATTGAGGAAGAAAGTGACTCATTCACTGTCTAGTTTGCATTGTTGTGTTACCTGGCATTGCATCGGCATAAACAATCCTGTGATTCTCAGGAGAGTGACTGTCCCAATGCAAAATGAATGGAGAGGGAACAGTTAAGAGAGTCCTGTGTCAGTCCTGCAGAGTATTCAGAGAGAGGAAGGGAGGAAGAGCGGGAGGCATGGATAAACCCAGAGCACCATTCTAGCTTGTTCCCTTGGGCAACATAACAGAGCAGCAGTTTGAGCTGTAGAGTTCAGTACAGTATGAATGTGTTTAACTCGCGCTGCAGGACATGACACAGAACTGACTTCAGGAGGGACGAACAAAGAGACAACAAACAGCTCAGACACACCTTCAGTTCATCAGTTGGCCCCTGTAACATTTCACCACCAGCACCTACGCTACTCACCAGATCATACACAGGAATCTAACAAAACATTGAGGTCACACTCAACTTCTTTTTGTCTGATGTCATGCTGACCTGTTCAATTACCTGCTACAGTAACACATTCACTTGTAAACCTGTACGATGTCATGCTCACCCGTTAGCCATACGACTAAGAAAGAGTATTGACGATCCTCATTCTAGGTCATGTCTTACCTGTATGATGCTGTGTGCGTACTGCTCAGCTCTCTCCCAGCTGCCCAGCCGTACTCCTCTGTCTGAGGGGCTCCAGCCAGCGCAGGCCTCCGTTCCAAACAGGTAGTATTCTGGGTACAGGTGGTGGGTAGTGCCCAGGGAGAGCTCTGCCGGCACCAGGGTGTCCAGGTACCAGTGGACTCCAACACCATGGATATACCTGCCAGCACGCACATCACTGAGGACCTGGGGGAGGAGGAGCATACTTCAATATTGTCCAAATGTACACTTTCAACATTTCACTATTTCTTTATGGACTTCTCCCCTTTTCCCATGTATCCTTTTGTTGACTCTCTCTACTCTCTGTCCTTGATCCTACATTACCCCATCATCTCTAATTCCTTTCCTCCCTCTCTCAAAGCCCCCCTCGTCTTTCAGAGTCCCTCTCCCTCACCACTTTAGCCCAGTGTGGCAGTAGCAGTCTGTTGTCGTCCAGGATGAGGAGTTGTGTGTGGGGGTGTGCGGAGGTGTGCAGGGCGGGGCCAAGGTCCAGGCCCACCCAATCCCTCTGCTCCTCTGCTGTGAAGCCCAGAGCCTGGAAACTGGAGCAGAGAAAACAGATTACTGTTATAATATAATATATGCCATTGAGCAGATGCTTTTATCCAAAGCGTGCATAGATGCATAGATTTTAGGTATTTTGGTGGTTCCGGGAATCTTACCCACCACCCTGCGTTACAAGCTCCATACACTACCAACTGAGAACCTGTAAAACATGGACTTCCTCTATAACTAACTTCATTACCAGAATGCAACTACTAACTGGATATCATTTTTTCCTGTTGTCAATTATGTACCTGCCTTAGATACACATGTAATATAAAGTGAGATGTGACCTGTAGTTGGTCATCTGTCCAGCAGAGGGCTCGTTGCCTGTGGTTACGGCCCAGAATGACAGGTTGTATTTGGCATACTCCTCCAGGAACCTGAGGAAGTAGAATGAATACTCAGAGAGAGGGGGAAAAGTCCAACTCCTCTGTAAGGCTCCATGTGCCCAGTATGATACCTGACATAGTATTTATCCCAGGTTAAGGTGTGTATACTGTATGATACCTGACATAGTATTTAGCCCAGGTTAAGGTGTGTATACTGTATGATACCAGACATAGTATTTAACCCAGGTTAAGGTGTGTATACTGTATGAATCTTGACATAGTATTTAGCCCAGGTTAAGGTGTGTATACTGTATGATACCTGACATAGTATTTAGCCCAGGTTAAGGTGTATATACTGTATGATACCTGACATAGTATTTAGCCCAGGTTAAGGTGTGTATACTGTATGATACCTGACATAGTATTTAGCCCAGGTTAAGGTGTGTATACTGTATGATACCTGACATAGTATTTAGTCCAGGTTAAGGTGTGTATGCTGTATGATACCTGACATAGTATTTAGTTCAGGTTTAGGTGTGTGTACAGTATGATACCTGACATAGTATTTAGCCCAGGATAAGGTGTGTATACAGTATGATACCTGACATAGTATTTAGCCCAGGTTAAGGTGTGTATACTGTATGAATCCTGACATAGTATTTAGCCCAGGTTAAGGTGTGTATACTGTATGATACCTGACATAGTATTTAGCCCAGGTTAAGGTGTGTATGCTGTATGATACCTGACATAGTATTTAGCCCAGGTTAAGGTGTGTATGCTGTATGATACCTGACATAGTATTTAGCCCAGGTTAAGGTGTGTATGCTGTATGATACCTGACATAGTATTTAGCCCAGGATAAGGTGTGTATGCTGTATGATACCTGACATAGTATTTAGCCCAGGTTAAGGTGTGTATGCTGTATGATACCTGACATAGTATTTAGCCCAGGATAAGGTGTGTATGCTGTATGATACCTGACATAGTATTTAGCCCAGGTTAAGGTGTGTATGCTGTATGATACCTGACATAGTATTTAGTTCAGGTTTAGGTGTGTGTACAGTATGATACCTGACATAGTATTTAGCCCAGGATAAGGTGTGTATACAGTATGATACCTGACATAGTATTTAGCCCAGGTTAAGGTGTGTATACTGTATGAATCCTGACATAGTATTTAGCCCAGGTTAAGGTGTGTATACTGTATGATACCTGACATAGTATTTAGCCCAGGTTAAGGTGTGTATGCTGTATGATACCTGACATAGTATTTAGCCCAGGTTAAGGTGTGTATGCTGTATGATACCTGACATAGTATTTAGCCCAGGTTAAGGTGTGTATGCTGTATGATACCTGACATAGTATTTAGTTCAGGTTTAGGTGTGTGTACAGTATGATACCTGACATAGTATTTAGCCCAGGATAAGGTGTGTATACTGTATGATACCTGACATAGTATTTAGCCCAGGTCTTGTGCTCCTTGCCCCCAGGCTGGCCCTTCAGAGAGCCCTTGCCAGTGAGAGCACCGTTGGTCTTCAACCATGCGGGGGCGCTCCAGGCACTGGCCAGCAGAGACAGGGGGCGGGGTGACAGGGCCTGGGCTCGCTGCAGCAGGGGGATCTGGAATTGGACCAACAACAGGAAGTGGTGTACATACATACATCCCTATTCCTCCATGACTGCATGGCCATATGCACGACTCCAACTCCATCATCAAGTTTGCTGACAGTGGTAGGAGTGTTCCCCGGCTACCGTCTGACACTCGAAGACATTACAGGTGCATCAAAGTCAAGACAGAGAGACAAAAACCTGCTTCTAATATCAGGCCATCAGACTGTTGAACAGCCATCACTAGCTGTCTACAAGGTGATGCACACTCACTGACACCGCATACTGTTCCATGTTATAGAGACATTGAACCACTAGTCACTTCCTGTTTCACACTGTGTATTTAAATACTGTATCCCCGACATAGATTAATTATTCTGCAGCATAGAAGATCCCCAAGAACACAGTGGCCTCCATCGTTCATAAATGAAAGACGTTTGGAACCAAGACTCTTACTAGAGCTGGCCCCCCGGCCAAACTCCACTTCACAATAACAGCACTTACAGTTGACCGGAGCAGCTCTAGCAGGGCAGAAATGTGACAAGCTGACTTGTTGGAAAGGTGGCATCCTATGATGGTGCCATGTTGAAAGTTACTGAGCTCTTCAGTATGGGCCATTCTACAGCCAATGTTTGTCTATGGAAATTGCATGGCTGTGTGCTCGATGTTATACACCTGTCAGCAATGGGTGTGGCTGAAATAGCCAAATCCACTAATTTGAAGTGGTGTCCACATACTTCTGGCCATGTAGTGTACCACTGCTGTAAATACCATTCTTAGTTTAGCTTGTGGAAATCCCCTTGGTGTACATACTGTATGGGTTTCATTTTGATACTGATACAGTGCTATTTAGGTTGTTCATTGGATTCAGACGTTCTTGATTTCTTGCCTTTTTTCTGTTTCTTTTAATTGTTTGACATCTGACTGCAGTGTTTGGAGCTAGTAACATAAGCATTTCGCTGCACCGCTATAACACCTGTTAAACTGTTTACGTGACCAATAAACTTTAATTTGATACATTTACGATCTAACAAGTCAAAGGAGAGAAAGAGCTGAAAAGAGAGAAACAGAGAGACTATCTAAGCCACCTTCATGTTCGTGTCCTCTGGTGATAAGGTAAAGTTGTCCAGGTTGTAGTCGCCAGGTGAGTCAGCGTAGGTGTACAGATGGGTTGAGAAGTCACAGCTGGCAATGGGCACCCGCACCACACTGTACCCAATACCTGGGACGCAAAGCAACAGCAGTATACACACTTAACTCAGCCTTTATTTGGCCAGGTTTGTCCCATTGACATAAAATGACTATTCTAGTATTTATGATTATAGCTATGGCCCTTACTGACACCCTGACCTCTCACCCTGAGCAGAGAAGTACTGTCGTAGTAGCTGGTCCTGTGTTCTGGGGGACAGAGACAGGATGTTGATGGCAGCTGAGTCTGTCATGGCTCCTCCAAACCCTCTGATCCTCTGGTACTTCTGGTAGGGAACCACAGTCAGCCTGAGAACTGGGAGAGATGGAGGGAGGGGTGGTCAGTACAGGTCCTGAAGGGTGAAAGTGTGTGCAGGCTTTTGTCTTTTTTGTTTCCCACCCTTGGGCTAGTGGGGGTTGTTGTTTTCAGCCCAGGCTATTCTCACCTGCTTCAGTGCTGTTCTTCTGTACCTGTCCCTGTCCTCTCTGCAGCCTGCTGCCAGCCTTACTGCTGGTGAAGGACAGGAACTGACCCAGTGCAGGCAGTGTGTCCGACCCAATACTGTCACAGTGGGTGGAGTTACACTCACACACCACCGAGCCATGGCCAAAGTTACGGGCCACACACTCATCACTGCCTGGGGAGAAAACACACACAGGGTTATAGAGGGTCGTTTATAAGGGAAATGAGGAGAAGGGAAGCTATGGGTCTTGGGTCATCAGCGTCAATAAATGACATGACTGACAGTGGTAAACATGCTGATTTAAACAATGCAGTTCAGAAACATGTGTCATAAAGCTTTATGTATGTGTTAAGTAGTTATAAACATGGTCATGGCTAGTTCCACATTTAATTCGACTGGTTAGTTAGCTCCCATGTGAAAGTGGCCACACATAACATACTGTACCTCTGGATCGTGTTGCTACTCCAATGAACAAAGCGAGAGGGATGAGTGCTGTTGACAATGGCATTCTATCTGTAGAGAGAACAGAGAATAACAACAGCATGCTGACAGGTGCTGTAGGCTAATAGCCCCTGGTCATGACTCCGTTCCATTACATTATACATACGGAGTAACGTTAGGCTCCTTTAGTCCATGAACTTGTGTCATTTTAATCCGCAACTGTAACATTCACTGTCACCAGTGCGCATCAGAGGTTCGTTCTTACCTAGTTTTTATCAGGATCTTTGACATAAAGTGCACGTCAAGTATTGAGTCGCATGTTCAACTGATCGATTTTCTCTGCTATATCCGGATTGTCCAAAATTGTATGGACCTCGATAGTCATATGACAAGCGCACTATGGTACGTCACTTCAATGTACATTGTAGTTTACCGCCAGAGGTCGCCAGTGACAAATACAAGGTTGGGAACATTGCCCACCATAGTAGTGTAACCATTGTGTAACGAGCCTGCAAAGCCACTGAAATTCACGTAACTAGTTAACGAGCATAAACAGTTCGGGGCGATAATTTTCCATGAAATAATCAAGTTGAAGTGTATTTGGATGAATATAGTGCCCACCAACATCCACCAAACCGGAACCAACGCACACAGGCGCTACTCAAACTGACTGGCCCAGCGTACCCCAGACAGCATCATCACATGCAGAAACTCATTTGCATAACACTGTGTGATAGGCTGAGAGATATTCAAACGTATACACACATTAGTTTACGTTACCCATGTAAATAGAATCCATGGATTCTATTTCTGTGACATTACATTCTTAGACCGAAACACATCAATTAACTGACTAAACATAAAACAACATACATGTAATCCACTGAGACATTGTACAGTGACCACACAGATAGAACAATAATCTAGTGTGGGTTAGTTAGGGTTAGGGTTAGGGTTAGAAACAAAACCCTTTTGCCAAGCGGGCTTCCTAACCGTTAATATATAGTTCAGGCTTCCTAACCGTTAATATATAGTTCAGGCTTCCTAACCGTTAATATATAGTTCAGGCTTCCTAACCGTTAATATATAGTTCAGGCTTCCTAACCGTTAATATATAGTTCAGGCTTCCTAACCGTTAATATATAGTTCAGGCTTCCTAACCGTTAATATATAGTTCAGGCTTCCTAACCGTTAATATATAGTTCAGGCTTCCTAACCGTTAATATATAGTTCAGGCTTCCTAACCGTTAATATATAGTTCAGGCTTCCTAACCGTTAATATATAGTTCAGGCTTCCTAACCGTTAATATATAGTTCAGGCTTCCTAACCGTTAATATATAGTTCAGGCTTCCGAACCGTTAATATATAGTTCAGGCTTCCGAACCGTTAATATATAGTTCAGGCTTCCTAACCGTTAATATATAGTTCAGTGCTCTGAACAGCTCTTTGGGATCCACTCCCTGACCTGCTGCAATTGACTCAGGTGCTTGACACTTTCTCTTGTAAGTGCACAGGGCATCTCAGTGTTATGTCCGTTTGTGTTGTATATGTCTCTGTGTCTTTGACTAGCTTTCAGTCCTGACAGTGTCCCGTTCCCTTTCAGCTGACACATCAACATCCCTTGGAGCCCACAGTTTACCATTTTCCTCCACCCTTTTCCTGAAGGGTAACCTAGGCAACACTGGTTTCTTTTTCTCAGATCACCCAGTTTCCACCCTGTTTCCTATTGTGCTCTGAAACAACCCCAAAGTAAGGTTGGATATAAGTAAGGTTATAGTGTACAATGGAATAATAATGCCCATTCTACTGTACTACAGTACTTCATACAGCACATCTGACAGTTGTTTTTGCAATTTAAAAGTAAGCTGACAACCTCTTCTTCTGATATTCACTAAGCCACACATATTCATTATTCTCATACCTGGGGTTGTCATCTTTAGATCAAACACTGTGGTCCTCCAGGATTATCTCTCTCTCGCTCTAATCATGTCGACTATTTCCTAGCAAATCCTTTTCAAACTTTGCGTAATGAAGAAATACAGAGATATAACTTCTCTTGGTGCTCATCAGCCACTCAACATTACATAAGGACATGGCAAAAAAAGATTGTTTGGATGGAAGCAGTGGCTAGCAGCTGTACTGAGGTAGCTAACGTTAGCTAGTTAGGATGTATCTTTGTTGAATTTTGATGTCAGACCGATGCTGAATTTGATTCTGAACGTAAAATACACTTTACTCTTTAAAAGTAAATGCTAAGGTCCTGTGGTCTTTAGTGCACTAAGAGCTAAATATAGGGGGAGTAATTTGCCTATAAAAGGATCATAACTCAAATGTCAGAATGTTTGTGTGGCTCAAAACTCATTTCTGGCATTGGTGCATTCAATTTGTAGTGTAGTGGTTTTGATGCATATTCGTTTTATTTATGTGACAATAAGACATATCTTATTTTTGCCCTATAAATATGTACATGTTAAAATCAAGGGATAACACCCCATTCTTCACATGTAATGCCTCCCCACACTTGTTTGAATGGCTTGAAATTCGTCTCAGTTTGTATTTCGACCCGGCGCTCTGCTCTACCCTCTTTTTTCAATTTCCTTAACTGGGAGACTACTGGGTCTCTCTGTCATGTGCTTCCAAAAGGAAAGCTGCATTTGTTTGAACCAACTGGCTTGTTTGACCTCTGACTGCAGGCTCAATAGCGACACCCTGAGGCTTGTTGACTATGGCTCTCAGATTGGCAGTAAACTCCTGTGGGTCGGCTGTGTCTAAAGGTCATTACCTTAGTCCCTTCCCTTAACCCTAATAGTCCAGATCTATGTTTAGACTGGGACTGGACATAAAATGACATTAATCAGGATTTTATCATGGCCCCAGGCAGCTCCTGGGGCAGGAAGGCTTGGAGCGTAGAGACAGAGTGGCGATGACCACCCCTCCACACGGAGGAGCGACAGAGAGAGACTCATATACTGTAGGGGTGTTGGTGTAAATGGCAATCAAATATTTATTTTTTACCTTTATTTTAACAGGGAGTCCCATTGAGACCAAGGTCTCTTTTGCAAGGGAGCCCTGCATCTCACAATTACACAACAAATGACACATAGGAAATACACCAGAAAATAAATACACAAAGAGAAAACAATAAAATAAAACACACTCATGAAAACCAATCACATTCCTCAGCAGAGGTCCTCAATAAACACTGAAATGCCCAAAAGGCACCAATACATCCATTTGTAGGGAACTCTGAAGACTGTTCCATACTGTACATGGGGTGGAAAGAAACAGATGGAGTTTCCAGAGTTAATCATCCCTATGATCGGGTATAGTAACTACTTCTATGGGTAAGTAGTGATGTCAGGTAATGTGGGGTATAGTAACTACTTCTATGGGTAAGTAGTGATGTCAGGTAATGTGGGGTACAGTAACTACTTCTATGGGTAAGTAGTGATGTCAGGTAATGTGGGGTATAGTAACTACTTCTATGGGTAAGTAGTGATGTCAGGTAATGTGGGGTATAGTAACTACTTCTATGGGTAAGTAGTGATGTCAGGTAATGTGGGGTATAGTAACTACTTCTATGGGTAAGTAGTGATGTCAGGTAATGTGGGGTACAGTAACTACTTCTATGGGTAAGTAGTGATGTCAGGTAATGTGGGGTATAGTAACTACTTCTATGGGTAAGTAGTGATGTCAGGTAATGTGGGGTATAGTAACTACTTCTATGGGTAAGTAGTGATGTCAGGTAATGTGGGGTACAGTAACTACTTCTATGGGTAAGTAGTGATGTCAGGTAATGTGGGGTACAGTAACTACTTCTATGGGTAAGTAGTGATGTCAGGTAATGTGGGGTATAGTAACTACTTCTATGGGTAAGTAGTGATGTCAGGTAATGTGGGGGTATAGTAACTACTTCTATGGGTAAGTAGTGATGTCAGGTAATGTGGGGTACAGTAACTACTTCTATGGGTAAGTAGTGATGTCAGGTAATGTGGGGTATAGTAACTACTTCTATGGGTAAGTAGTGATGTCAGGTAATGTGGGGTATAGTAACTACTTCTATGGGTAAGTAGTGATGTCAGGTAATGTGGGGTACAGTAACTACTTCTATGGGTAAGTAGTGATGTCAGGTAATGTGGGGTACAGTAACTACTTCTATGGGTAAGTAGTGATGTCAGGTAATGTGGGGTATAGTAACTACTTCTATGGGTAAGTAGTGATGTCAGGTAATGTGGGGTATAGTAACTACTTCTATGGGTAAGTAGTGATGTCAGGTAATGTGGGGTATAGTAACTACTTCTATGGGTAAGTAGTGATGTCAGGTAATGTGGGGTATAGTAACTACTTCTATGGGTAAGTAGTGATGTCAGGTAATGTGGGGTATAGTAACTACTTCTATGGGTAAGTAGTGATGTCAGGTAATGTGGGGTATAGTAACTACTTCTATGGGTAAGTAGTGATGTCAGGTAATGTGGGGTATAGTAACTACTTCTATGGGTAAGTAGTGATGTCAGGTAATGTGGGGTATAGTAACTACTTCTATGGGTAAGTAGTGATGTCAGGTAATGTGGGGTATAGTAACTACTTCTATGGGTAAGTAGTGATGTCAGGTAATGTGGGGTATAGTAACTACTTCTATGGGTAAGTAGTGATGTCAGGTAATGTGGGGTATAGTAACTACTTCTATGGGTAAGTAGTGATGTCAGGTAATGTGGGGTATAGTAACTACTTCTATGGGTAAGTAATGATGTCAGGTAATGTGGGGTATAGTAACTACTTCTATGGGTAAGTAATGATGTCAGGTAATGTGGGGTATAGTAACTACTTCTATGGGTAAGTAGTGATGTCAGGTAATGTGGGGTATAGTAACTACTTCTATGGGTAAGTAGTGATGTCAGGTAATGTGGGGTATAGTAACTACTTCTATGGGTAAGTAGTGATGTCAGGTAATGTGGGGTATAGTAACTACTTCTATGGGTAAGTAGTGATGTCAGGTAATGTGGGGTATAGTAACTACTTCTATGGGTAAGTAGTGATGTCAGGTAATGTGGGGTATAGTAACTACTTCTATGGGTAAGTAGTGATGTCAGGTAATGTGGGGTATAGTAACTACTTCTATGGGTAAGTAGTGATGTCAGGTAATGTGGGGTATAGTAACTACTTCTATGGGTAAGTAATGATGTCAGGTAATGTGGGGTATAGTAACTACTTCTATGGGTAAGTAGTGATGTCAGGTAATGTGGGGTATAGTAACTACTTCTATGGGTAAGTAGTGATGTCAGGTAATGTGGGGTATAGTAACTACTTACATTTACATTACATTTAAGTCATTTAGCAGACGCTCTTATCCAGAGCGACTTACAAATTGGTGAATTCACCTTCTGACATCAGTGGAACAGCCACTTTACAATAGTGCATCTAAATCATTTAAGGGGGGGGGTGAGAAGGATTGCTTTATCCTATCCTAGGTATTCCTTGAAGAGGTGGGGTTTCAGGTGTCTCCCGAAGGTGGTGATTGACTCCGCTGTCCTGGCGTCGTGAGGGAGTTTGTTCCACCATTGGGGGCCAGAGCAGCGAACAGTTTTGACTGGGCTGAGCGGGAACTGTACTTCCTCAGTGGTAGGGAGGCGAGCAGGCCAGAGGTGGATGAACGCAGTGCCCTTGTTTGGGTGTAGGGCCTGATCAGAGCCTGGAGGTACTGCGGTGCCGTTCCCCTCACAGCTCCGTAGGCAAGCACCATGGTCTTGTAGCGGATGCGAGCTTCAACTGGAAGCCAGTGGAGAGAGCGGAGGAGCGGGGTGACATGAGAGAACTTGGGAAGGTTGAACACCAGACGGGCTGCGGCGTTCTAGATGAGTTGTAGGGGTTTAATGGCACAGGCAGGGAGCCCAGCCAACAGCGAGTTGCAGTAATCCAGACGGGAGATGACAAGTGCCTGGATTAGGACCTGCGCCGCTTCCTGTGTGAGGCAGGGGCGTACTCTGCGGATGTTGTAGAGCATGAACCTACAGGAACGGGCCACCGCCTTGATGTTAGTTGAGAACGACAGGGTGTTGTCCAGGATCACGCCAAGGTTCTTAGCGCTCTGGGAGGAGGAAACAATGGAGTTGTCAACCGTGATGGCGAGATCATGGAACGGGCAGTCCTTCCCCGGGAGGAAGAGCAGCTCCGTCTTGCCGAGGTTCAGCTTGAGGTGGTGATCCGTCATCCACACTGATATGTCTGCCAGACATGCAGAGATGCGATTCGCCACCTGGTCATCAGAAGGGGGAAAGGAGAAGATTAATTGTGTGTCGTCTGCATAGCAATGATAGGAGAGACCATGTGAGGTTATGACAGAGCCAAGTGACTTGATGTATAGCGAGAATAGGAGAGGGCCTAGAACAGAGCCCTGGGGGACACCAGTGGTGAGAGCGCGTGGCGAGGAGACAGATTCTCGCCACGCCACCTGGTAGGAGCGACCTGTCAGGTAGGACGCAATCCAAGCGTGGGCCGCACCGGAGATGCCCAACTCGGAGAGGGTGGAGAGGAGGATCTGATGGTTCACAGTGTCGAAGGCAGCCGATAGGTCTAGAAGGATGAGAGCAGAGGAGAGAGAGTTAGCTTTAGCAGTGCGGAGCGCCTCCGTGATACAGAGAAGAGCAGTCTCAGTTGAATGACTAGTCTTGAAACCTGACTGATTTGGATCAAGAAGGTCATTCTGAGAGAGATAGCGGGAGAGCTGGCCAAGGACGGCACGTTCAAGAGTTTTGGAGAGAAAAGAAAGAAGGGATACTGGTCTGTAGTTGTTGACATCGGAGGGATCGAGTGTAGGTTTTTTCAGAAGGGGTGCAACTCTCGCTCTCTTGAAGACGGAAGGGACGTAGCCAGCGGTCAGGGATGAGTTGATGAGCGAGGTGAGGTAAGGGAGAAGGTCTCCGGAAATGGTCTGGAAAAGAGAGGAGGGGATAGGGTCAAGTGGGCAGGTTGTTGGGCGGCCGGCCGTCACAAGAAGCGAGATTTCATCTGGAGAGAGGGGAGAAAGAGGTCAGAGCACAGGGTAGGGCAGTGTGAGCAGAACCAGCGGTGTCGTTTGACTTAGCAAACGAGGATCGGATGTCGTCGACCTTCTTTTCAAAATGGTTGACGAAGTCATCTGCAGAGAGGGAAGAGGGGGGGGAGGGGGAGGAGGATTCAGGAGGGAGGAGAAGGTGGCAAAGAGCTTCCTAGGGTTAGAGGCAGATGCTTGGAATTTAGAGTGGAAGAAAGTGGCTTTAGCAGCAGAGACAGAGGAGGGAAATGTAGAGAGGAGGGAGTGAAAGGATGCCAGGTCCGCAGGGAGGCGAGTTTTCTATGGGTCTATGGGTTTTCTACTTCTATGGGTAAGTAGTGATGTCAGGTAATGTGGGGTATAGTAACTACTTCTATGGGTAAGTAGTGATGTCAGGTAATGTGGGGTATAGTAACTACTTCTATGGGTAAGTAGTGATGTCAGGTAATGTGGGGTATAGTAACTACTTCTATGGGTAAGTAGTGATGTCAGGTAATGTGGGGTATAGTAACTACTTCTATGGGTAAGTAGTGATGTCAGGTAATGTGGGGTATAGTAACTACTTCTATGGGTAAGTAATGATGTCAGGTAATGTGGGGTATAGTAACTACTTCTATGGGTAAGTAGTGATGTCAGGTAATGTGGGGTATAGTAACTACTTCTATGGGTAAGTAGTGATGTCAGGTAATGTGGGGTATAGTAACTACTTCTATGGGTAAGTAGTGATGTCAGGTAATGTGGGGTACAGTAACTACTTCAATGGGTAAGTAGTGATGTCAGGTAATGTGGGGTATAGTAACTACTTCTATGGGTAAGTAGTGATGTCAGGTAATGTGGGGTATAGTAACTACTTCTATGGGTAAGTAGTGATGTCAGGTAATGTGGGGTACAGTAACTACTTCAATGGGTAAGTAGTGATGTCAGGTAATGTGGGGTATAGTAACTACTTCTATGGGTAAGTAATGATGTCAGGTAATGTGGGGTATAGTAACTACTTCTATGGGTAAGTAGTGATGTCAGGTAATGTGGGGTATAGTAACTACTTCTATGGGTAAGTAGTGATGTCAGGTAATGTGGGGTACAGTAACTACTTCTATGGGTAAGTAGTGATGTCAGGTAATGTGGGGTACAGTAACTACTTCTATGGGTAAGTAGTGATGTCAGGTAATGTGGGGTATAGTAACTACTTCTATGGGTAAGTAATGATGTCAGGTAATGTGGGGTATAGTAACTACTTCTATGGGTAAGTAATGATGTCAGGTAATGTGGGGTATAGTAACTACTTCTATGGGTAAGTAGTGATGTCAGGTATTGTGGGGTACAGTAACTACTTCTATGGGTAAGTAGTGATGTCAGGTAATGTGGGGTACAGTAACTACTTCTATGGGTAAGTAGTGATGTCAGGTAATGTGGGGTACAGTAACTACTTCTATGGGTAAGTAGTGATGTCAGGTAATGTGGGGTACAGTAACTACTTCTATGGGTAAGTAGTGATGTCAGGTAATGTGGGGTATAGTAACTAATTCTATTGGTAAGTAGTGATGTCAGGTAATGTGGGGTATAGTAACTACTTCTATGGGTAAGTAGTGATGTCAGGTAATGTGGGGTATAGTAACTACTTCTATGGGTAAGTAGTGATGTCAGGTAATGTGGGGTACAGTAACTACTTCTATGGGTAAGTAGTGATGTCAGGTAATGTGGGGTATAGTAACTACTTCTATGGGTAAGTAGTGATGTCAGGTAATGTGGGGTACAGTAACTACTTCAATGGGTAAGTAGTGATGTCAGGTAATGTGGGGTATAGTAACTACTTCTATGGGTAAGTAATGATGTCAGGTAATGTGGGGTATAGTAACTACTTCTATGGGTAAGTAGTGATGTCAGGTAATGTGGGGTATAGTAACTACTTCTATGGGTAAGTAGTGATGTCAGGTAATGTGGGGTACAGTAACTACTTCTATGGGTAAGTAGTGATGTCAGGTAATGTGGGGTACAGTAACTACTTCTATGGGTAAGTAGTGATGTCAGGTAATGTGGGGTATAGTAACTACTTCTATGGGTAAGTAATGATGTCAGGTAATGTGGGGTATAGTAACTACTTCTATGGGTAAGTAATGATGTCAGGTAATGTGGGGTATAGTAACTACTTCTATGGGTAAGTAGTGATGTCAGGTATTGTGGGGTACAGTAACTACTTCTATGGGTAAGTAGTGATGTCAGGTAATGTGGGGTACAGTAACTACTTCTATGGGTAAGTAGTGATGTCAGGTAATGTGGGGTACAGTAACTACTTCTATGGGTAAGTAGTGATGTCAGGTAATGTGGGGTACAGTAACTACTTCTATGGGTAAGTAGTGATGTCAGGTAATGTGGGGTATAGTAACTAATTCTATTGGTAAGTAGTGATGTCAGGTAATGTGGGGTACAGTAACTACTTCTATGGATAAGTAGTGATGTCAGGTAATGTGGGGTACAGTAACTACTTCTATGGGTAAGTAGTGATGTCAGGTAATGTGGGGTACAGTAACTACTTCTATGGGTAAGTAGTGATGTCAGGTAATGTGGGGTATAGTAACTACTTCTATGGGTAAGTAGTGATGTCAGGTAATGTGGGGTACAGTAACTACTTCTATGGGTAAGTAGTGATGTCAGGTAATGTGGGGTATAGTAACTACTTCTATGGGTAAGTAGTGATGTCAGGTAATGTGGGGTACAGTAACTACTTCTATGGGTAAGTAGTGATGTCAGGTAATGTGGGGTACAGTAACTACTTCTATGGGTAAGTAGTGATGTCAGGTAATGTGGGGTATAGTAACTACTTCTATGGGTAAGTAGTGATGTCAGGTAATGTGGGGTACAGTAACTACTTCTATGGGTAAGTAGTGATGTCAGGTAATGTGGGGTACAGTAACTACTTCTATGGGTAAGTAGTGATGTCAGGTAATGTGGGGTACAGTAACTACTTCTATGGGTAAGTAGTGATGTCAGGTAATGTGGGGTATAGTAACTACTTCTATGGGTAAGTAGTGATGTCAGGTAATGTGGGGTACAGTAACTACTTCTATGGGTAAGTAGTGATGTCAGGTAATGTGGGGTACAGTAACTACTTCTATGGGTAAGTAGTGATGTCAGGTAATGTGGGGTACAGTAACTACTTCTATGGGTAAGTAGTGATGTCAGGTAATGTGGGGTATAGTAACTAATTCTATTGGTAAGTAGTGATGTCAGGTAATGTGGGGTACAGTAACTACTTCTATGGATAAGTAGTGATGTCAGGTAATGTGGGGTACAGTAACTACTTCTATGGGTAAGTAGTGATGTCAGGTAATGTGGGGTACAGTAACTACTTCTATGGGTAAGTAGTGATGTCAGGTAATGTGGGGTATAGTAACTACTTCTATGGGTAAGTAGTGATGTCAGGTAATGTGGGGTACAGTAACTACTTCTATGGGTAAGTAGTGATGTCAGGTAATGTGGGGTACAGTAACTACTTCTATGGGTAAGTAGTGATGTCAGGTAATGTGGGGTACAGTAACTACTTCTATGGGTAAGTAGTGATGTCAGGTAATGTGGGGTATAGTAACTACTTCTATGGGTAAGTAATGATGTCAGGTAATGTGGGGTATAGTAACTACTTCTATGGGTAAGTAATGATGTCAGGTAATGTGGGGTATAGTAACTACTTCTATGGGTAAGTAATGATGTCAGGTAATGTGGGGTATAGTGACTACTTCTATGGGTAAGTAGTGATGTCAGGTAATGTGGGGTATAGTGACTACTTCTATGGGTAAGTAGTGATGTCAGGTAATGTGGGGTACAGTAACTACTTCTATGGGTAAGTAAAACATTTTATTTCATGTGGCAATGTGGGAGTTGCAAAAGGGCTTTATAAATGAATAAAATGCAGTGTTTCACACCCCTCTGTCCCCCAGCCTGCGACACAAAAAGCTACGTAGTCATGGTTCATAGGGTTGGTTCCTGCAGGTGACTGGCTATTATTGCACTGGCTCAGTTCCCCAAGAAACTGAGCAATGTCTCCGATCTTAACTTCCAGAATATATTCTGGGCATTCTGCCAATTGGTCACAGTCACCTGCACTAACCAAGATAGAGTGAGAGAAGATGAATACTGTGTACAATTCCAGGCTTTCTATTCAGACTTTAACATTTGACCTTTACACGTGGTATGGGGTTCTTAGAAAAGAAATGCACTGAACCAATCATGTTGCAAGACTGGAGCCCAGACTAATATAGGGCACATTGACACTGGACTCACCATGTCCACCAGCTCCCCTAGTGGCCGTCCCTCCTCAGTGCTCTCTCTCTTAGTCCACACGTACCGCTGCCTCAACTTGATCTAAAACAACAACACAAGGAGAGATACACTAGTCACACGTACAGGACACCTCAAGTTTACTTACATATCTTACTTCTAATGTCTTATGTTAGGATTAGGGGAGGGTAAACTGACCCAAGAGCTGTTCCTACAGGTAACATGTACCAGGCGCACACTATCTATCTGAGGAGGAGGAGCTATCTTGGAGAGGAAGTGTTCATTGGTGGTTCTGTAGTTTTGTAGCCAGTTGAAGGGCTAAATTGGCTGGTCGAAGCGGGTAGGAGGAGAGCAGCAGTTCCTTACACTTCTTCACCTACAGGTGGGCTATGGAGAGGAGATATAATCACAATCATTATTAGTAGAATTATTTTGTCTGTCTGTGTGTATGTCGTCTCAGGGGGGTGTGTGTGTGTGTGTGTATGTGTGTGTATGTATGTGTGCTACTAGCATCCCTGTGTGTAGCAGTAGTGGACAGAATCCCACTGCCCTTCACACCATCTACACAACCAGTCAAGGTCGACACCAACATAATACAGGTAGACAGCACTGGTCAGAGAGGTACGGGGATGACTGTGTGTATATTAAATGTGTAAAGGTACACTGAGGTGTGATCAGGTATATTAGGATACAGAGTAGGTAGCGCAGGGTGGGCTTGCTGTAGTCAGCTCTCTTCACGTGAGATATCAGCTCCAGAGCAGGCTGCCTCACCATCACACAGCCCTCGTTAAACGTCTTCACCTGGACACGGGTACAGACAGTCAGTCATACTGTAACACACACCAACATATCTTGGACACAGACAGGTTAAGGTGTGTATACTGTATGATACCTGACATAGTATTTAGTCCAGGTTAAGGTGTGTATACTGTATGATACCTGACATAGTATTTAGCCCAGGTTAAGGTGTGTATACTGTATGATACCTGACATAGTATTTAGCCCAGGTTAAGGTGTGTATACTGTATGATACCTGACATAGTATTTAGTCCAGGTTAAGGTGTGTATACTGTATGATACCTGACATAGTATTTAGTCCAGGTTAAGGTGTGTATACTGTATGATACCTGACATAGTATTTAGTCCAGGTGAAGGTGTGTATACTGTATGATACCTGACATAGTATTTAGTCCAGGTGAAGGTGTGTATACTGTATGATACCTGACATAGTATTTAGTCCAGGTTAAGGTGTGTATACTGTATGATACCTGACATAGTATTTAGCCCAGGTTAAGGTGTGTATACTGTATGCTACCTGACATAGTATTTAGTCCAGGTGAAGGTGTGTATACTGTATGATACCTGACATAGTATTTAGTCCAGGTTAAGGTGTGTATACTGTTTTATTTATTTTATTTACCTTTATTTAACCAGGCAAGTCAGTTAAGAACAAATTCATATTTTCAATGACGGCCTAGGAACAGTGGGTTAACTGCCTGTCGGTTAACGACAGATTTGTACCTTGTCAGCTCGGGGGTTTTGAACTTGAAGGTGTGTATACTGTATGCTACCTGACATAGTATTTAGTCCAGGTTTAGATATGTATACTGTATGCTACCTGACATAGTATTTAGCTCAGGTTAAGGTGTGTATACTGTATGATACCTGACATAGTATTTAGTCCAGGTTAAGGTGTGTATACTGTATGATACCTGACATAGTATTTAGTGCAGGTTTAGGTGTGTGTACAGTATGATACCTGACATAGTATTTAGTCCAGGTTAAGGTGTGTATGCTGTATGATACCTGACATAGTATTTAGCCCAGGTTAAGGTGTGTATGCTGTATGAATCCTGACATAGTATTTAGTCCAGGTTAAGGTGTGTATGCTGTATGATACCTGACATAGTATTTAGCCCAGGTTAAGGTGTGTATACTGTATGCTACCTGACATAGTATTTAGCCCAGTTCTTTGTGTGTATACTGTATGATACCTGACATAGTATTTAGTCCAGGTTTAGATATGTATACTGTATGCTACCTGACATAGTATTTAACTCAGGTTAAGGTGTGTATACTGTATGATACCTGACATAGTATTTAGTCCAGGTTAAGGTGTGTATGCTGTATGATACCTGACATAGTATTTAGCCCAGGTTAAGGTGTGTATGCTGTATGAATCCTGACATAGTATTTAGTCCAGGTTAAGGTGTGTATGCTGTATGATACCTGACATAGTATTTAGCCCAGGTTAAGGTGTGTATACTGTATGCTACCTGACATAGTATTTAGCCCAGTTCTTTGTGTGTATACTGTATGATACCTGACATAGTATTTAGCCCAGGTTAAGGTGTGTATACTGTATGAATCCTGACATAGTATTTAGCCCAGGTTAAGGTGTGTATACTGTATGCTACCTGACATAGTATTTAGCCCAGTTCTTTGTGTGTATACTGTATGATACCTGACATAGTATTTAGCCCAGGTTAAGGTGTGTATACTGTATGAATCCTGACATAGTATTTAGCCCATTTCTTTGTGTGTATACTGTATGATACCTGACATAGTATTTAGTCCAGGTTAAGGTGTGTATACTGTATGATACCTGACATAGTATTGAGCCCAGTTCTTTGTGTGTATACTGTATGATACCTGACATAGTATTGAGCCCAGTTCTTTGTGTGTATACTGTATGATACCTGACATAGTATTTAGCCCAGTTCTTTGTGTATATACTGTATGATACCTGACATAGTATTTAGCCCAGTTCTTTGTGTATATACTGTATGATACCTGACATAGTATTTAGTCCAGGTTTAGGTGTGTATGCTGTATGATACCTGACTTACAGTGCCTTGCGAAAGTATTCGACCCCCTTGAACTTTGCGACCTTTTGCCACATTTCAGGCTTCAAACACAAAGATATAAACTGTATTTTTTTGTGAAGAATCAACAACAAATGGGACACAATCATGAAGTGGACCAACATTTATTGGATATTTCAAACTTTTTTAACAAATCAAAAACTGAAAAATTGGGCGTGCAAAATTATTCAGCCCCTTTACTTTCAGTGCAGCAAACTCTCTCCAGGAGTTCAGTGAGGATCTCTGAATGATCCAATGTTGACCTAAATGACTAATGATGATAAATACAATCCAACTGTGTGTAATCAAGTCTCTGTATAAATGCACCTGCACTGTGATAGTCTCAGAGGTCCGTTAAAAGCGCAGAGAGCATCATGAAGAACAAGGAACACACCAGGCAGGTCCGAGATACTGTTGTGAAGAAGTTTAAAGCCGGATTTGGATACAAAAAGATTTCCCAAGCTTTAAACATCCCAAGGAGCACTGTGCAAGCGATAATATTGAAATGGAGGGAGTATCAGACCACTGCAAATCTACCAAGACCTGGCCGTCCCTCTAAACTTTCAGCTCATACAAGGAGAAGACTGATCAGAGATGCAGCCAAGAGGCCCATGATCACTCTGGATGAACTGCAGAGTTCTACAGCTGAGGTGGGAGACTCTGTCCATAGGACAACAATCAGTCGTATATTGCACAAATCTGGCCTTTATGGAAGAGTGGCAAGAAGAAAGCCATTTCTTAAAGATATCCATAAAAAGTGTTGTTTAAAGTATGCCACAAGCCACCTGGGAGACACACCAAACATGTGGAAGAAGGTGCTCTGGTCAGATGAAACCAAAATTGAACTTTTTGGCAACAATGCAAAACGTTATGTTTGGCGTAAAAGCAACACAGCTCATCTACCACAACACACCATCCCCACTGTCAAACATGGTGGTGGCAGCATCATGGTTTGGGCCTGCTTTTCTTCAGCAGGGACAGGGAAGATGGTTAAAATTGATGGGAAGATGGATGGAGCCAAATACAGGACCATTCTGGAAGAAAACCTGATGGAGTCTGCAAAAGACCTGAGACTGGGACGGAGATTTGTCTTCCAACAAGACAATGATCCAAAGCATAAAGCAACATCTACAATGGAATGGTTCAAAAATAAACATATCCAGGTGTTAGAATGGCCAAGTCAAAGTCCAGACCTGAATCCAATCGAGAATCTGACTTACAGCTGTAATCGCAGCAAAAGGTGGCACTACAAAGTATTAACTTAAGGGGGCTGAATAATTTTGCACGCCCAATTTTTCAGTTTTTGATTTGTTAAAAAAGTTTGAAATATCCAATAAATGTCGTTCCACTTCATGATTGTGTCCCACTTGTTGTTGATTCTTCACAAAAAAACACAGCTTTATATCTTTATGTTTGAAGCCTGAAATGTGGCAAAGGTCGCAAAGTTCAAGGGGGCCGAATACTTTCGCAAGGCACTGTAGTATTTAGCCCAGGTCTTGTGCTCCTTACCCCCAGGCTGGCCCTTCAGAGAGCCCTTGCCAGTGAGAGCACTGTTGGTCTGCAACCATGCGGGGGCGCTCCAGGAACTGGCCAGCAGAGACAGGGGGCGGGGCGACAAGGCCTAGGCTCGCTGCAGCAAGGGGATCTGGGATTGGACCATAAACAGGAAGTGTTGTGGGTAGATACATTAACGATGACTTGTGTCTAGGTCTCTCTTGAGCCTTGTATCCAGGTATCTCTTGAGCCTTGTGTCCAGATCTCTCTTGAGCCTTGTATCCAGGTCTCTCTTGAGCCTTGTGTCCAGATCTCTATTGGGCCTTGTGTCCTGGTCTCTCTTGAGCCTTGTGTCCAGATCTCTCTTGGGCCTTTTGTCCTGGTCTCTCTTGAGCCGTGTATCAAGGTCTCTCTTGAGCCTTGTGTCTAGATTTCTCTTGGGCCTTGTATCCTGGTCTCTCTTGAGCCTTGTGTCCTGGTCTCTCTTGAGCCTTGTATCAAGGTCTCTCTTGAGGCTTGTGTACAGGTCTCTCTTGAGCCTTGTGTCCATTTCCCGCTTGAGCCTTGTGTCCAGGTCTCTCTTGAGCCTTGTGTCTAGATTTCTCTTGGGCCTTGTATCCTGGTCTCTCTTGAGCCTTGTGTCCAGGTCTCTCTTGAGCCTTGTGTCTAGATTTCTCTTGGGCCTTGTATCCTGGTCTCTCTTGAGCCTTGTATCCTGGTCTCTCTTGAGCCTTGTATCAAGGTCTCTTTTGAGGCTTGTGTACAGGTCTCTCTTGAGCCTTGTGTCCAGTTCCCGCTTGAGCCTTGTGTCCAGGTCTCTCTTGAGCCTTGTGTCCAGGTCTCTCTTGAGCCTTGTATCCAGGTCTCTCTTGAGCCATGTGTCCAGGTCCTGAAATCTATGGGTTTCACATGACTGGGCATGGGCGCAGCCATGGGTTGGCCTAGGAGGGCATAGGCCCACCCCATTGGGTGCCATTTTATTTATGTTTTATTTTATTTAATCTTTATTTAACTAGGCAAGTCAGTTAAGAACAAATTCTTATTTACAATGATGGCCTACCAAAAGGCCTCCTGCGGGGACAGGGATTAAAAATACAAATAAATTAAATAAAAATATTTGAAAAAACACATCACGACAAGAGACAACAGAACACTACATAAAGAGAGATCTAAGACAACAACATAGCATGGCAACAACACATGACAAAACAGCATGGTAGCAATACAACATGACAACCGCATGGTAGCAGCACAAAACATGGTACAAACATTATTTGGCACAAGCAACAGCACAAAGGGCAAGAAGGTAGAGACAACAATACATGCCTGCCCACTGGGGAGCCAAGCCCAGACAATACGATTTTAGTTTTCCCCCACAAAAGGGCTTTATTACAGACAGAAATGCTCCTCCATTTCATCAACTGTCTGGATGGCTGGTCTCAGACGATACCACAAGTGAAGAATCCAGATGTGGAGGTCCTGGGCTGGCGTTGTTACACGTGGTCTGCGTTTGTGAGGCCGGTTGGACGTATTGCCAAATTCTCTAAAACAACGTTGGAGAGAAATTAACATTAAATTATCTGGCAACAGCTCTGGTGGACATTCCTGCAGTCAGCATGGCAATTGCACGCTCTCTCAAAACTTTAGACATATTTGATATTGTGTTAAACAAAATTGCACATTTTATAGTGGTCATTTATTGTCTCCAGCACAAGGCGTAGTGATAATGCTGTTTAATCAGCTTCTTGACATCACACACCTGTCAGTTAGATGGAATATCTTGGCAAAGGAGAAATGCTCTCTAACAGGGATGTAAACCTATTTCTGCACAAAATTTGGTGGGTGGTGGGTGGTGGGACACAATGCAGATAGTCCTGGTAGCCAATGTGCGGGGGCACCGGTTAGTCGGGCTGTACATGAATGTGTAGTTAAAGTGACTATGCATTATTGATAAACAGAGAGCAGCAGCATAAAAGAGGGGTTGGGGGGGAATGCAAATAGTCCGGTAGCCATTTGATTACCTGTTCAGGAGTCTTATGGCTTGGAGGTAAAAGCTGTTGAGAAGCCTTTTGGTCCTAGACTTGGTGCTCCGGTATCGCTTGCCATGAAGTAGTAGAGAGAACAGTCTATAACTGTTTGGCTGAATTTTTATGGCCTTCCTCTGACACTGCCTGGTGTAGAGGTCCTGGATGGCAGGGAGCTGAGCCCCTGTGATGTACTGGGCCGCACGCACTACCCTCTGTAGTGCCTTGGGGTCAGAGGCCGAGCAGTTGCCATACCAGGCAGTGATGCACCCCTGAGGGGCTCCAGTGTTGAAGATCAGTGTGGCAGATGTGTTCTCGATGTTGCAGCTGTAGAACCTTTTGAAGATCAGAGGACCCATTCCAAATCTTTTAATTTTGCTGAGGGGGAATAGGCTTGTCGTGTCCTCTTCACGACTGTCTTGGTGTGTTTGGACCATTCTAGCTTGTTGGTGATGTGGACACCAAGGAACTTGAAGCTCTCAACATGCTGCAGTACAGCGCCTTTGGGGCATGTTTGGTCTTCCTTTTCCTGTAGTCCACAATCATCTCTTTAGTCTTGGTTACGTTGAGTTATTATTCTGGCACAACACGGCCAGGTCTCTGACCTCCTCCCTATAGGATGTCTCGTTGTTGTCGGTGATCAGGCCTACCACTGTTGTCATGTCTGCAAACCTAATGATGGTGTTGGAGTCGTGCCTGGCCACGCAGTCGTGGATGAACAGGGAGTACAGGAGGGGACTGAGCACGCACCCCTGAGGGTCTCCAGTGTTGAAGATCAGTGTGGCAGATGTGTCGTTACCTACCTTTACCTCCTGGGGGCGGCCCGTCAGGAAGTCCAGGATCCAGTTGCAGAGGGAGGTGTTTAGTCCTAAAGTCCTTAGCTTATTGATGAGCTCTGAGGGCACTATGGTGTTGAATGCTGAGCTGTAGTCAATGAATAGCATTCTCACATAGGTGTTCCTTTTGACCAGGTGGGAAAGGGCAGTGTGGAGTGAAATAGACATTGCATCATCTGTGGATCTGTTAGGGCAGTATGCAAATTGGAGGGGGTCTAGGTTTTCTGGGAAAGTGGTGTTGATGTGAGCCATGACCAGCCTTTCAAAGTACATCATGGATACAGACGTGAGTACTACGGGCCGGTTGTCATTTAGGCACGTTACCTTAGTGTTCTTGTGCACAGGGACTATGGTAGTCTGCTTAAAACATGTTGGTATTACAGACTCAGGCAGGGAGAGGTTGAAATATCAGTGGCGGCACTTGCCAGTTGGACAGCGCACGCTCGCAGTACACATCCTGGTAATCCGTCTGGCCCTGCGGCCTTGTGAATGTTGACCTGTTTAAAAGGTCTTACTCACATCGGCTGCGGAGAATGTGATCACACAGTCTTCCAGAACAGCTGGTGCTCTCATGCATGTTTCAGTGTTATTTGCCTCGAAGCGTTGAAGTAGTTTAGCTCATCTGGTAGGCTTGTGTCACTGGGCAGCTCTCGGCTGTGCATCCCTTTGTAGTCTGTAATGGTTTGCAAGCCCTGCCACGTCCGACAAGCGTCAGAGCCGGTGTAGTACGACTCGATCTTAGTCCTGTATTGACGCTTTGCTTGTTTGATGGTTCGTCGAAGGGCATAGCGGGATTTCTTATAAGCTTCCGGAATAGAGTTCCTCTCCTTGAATGCGGCAGCTCTAGCCTTTAGCTAAGTGCGGATGTTGCCTGTAATCCATAGCTTCTGGTTGGGGTTTGTACGTACGGTCACTGAAGGGCCACAGTCACTTATTAATAAAGCCAATGACTGATGTGGTGTACTCCTCTATGCCATCGGAGGAATCCTGGAACATATTCCAGTCTGTGCTAGCAAAACAGTCCTGTAGCTAAGCATCTGTTTCATCTGACCACTTTTTTTTATTGATCTAGTCACTGGTGCTTGGAGGGTGAGGGAGAGCATTTTATGCGCCTCTGTGTGTATAGTAAAGGTGCTACAGAGTTTTTTTCCTCTGGTTGCACATTTAACATGCTGATAGAAATTATTCTGCCGCCCCTTGTCTTACCAGACACCGCTGTCTATCCTGCTGGTGCAGCGTATAACCAGACAGCTGTATGTTGATAGTGTCCTTGTTTAGCCACAACTGTGTGAAGCATAAGATATTACAGTTTTGAATGTCCCATGGTTAGTTTAATCTTCCACGTAGGTCATCTAATTTATTGTCCAAAGATTGCGCGTTTGCTTGCAGAGTGGAAGGAAGCGAGGGTTTATTTGATTGTCTACGAATTCTCAGAAGCCAGCCCGCCCTCCGTTCCCTTTTTCTCCGCCTCCTCTTCACGCAAATCACGGGGATCTGGGCCTGTTCCTGAGAAAGCAGGATATCGTTTGCATCGGGCTCGTCAGACTCGTTAAAGGAAAAAAGGATTCTGCCAGTCTGTGGTGGATAATCACAGTCCTGATGTCCAGAAGTTATTTTCGATCATAAAGAGACAGTAGCGGCAACATTATGTACAAAATAAGTTAAAAAACAAGTTACAAACAACGCAAATAAACAAACCAAAAAACCACAATTGGTTGGGGACACGTAAAACGACTGCCTTCTTATCCGGCGCCAATTTACAACTATCATCATCCGAACACAAAATAAAAGCTTGTTTTTACTCCAATGTTTGTAAACAAACAAAGTAAAAGTACACAAACACTATAACTTACCATTTTGATATCCTGGATGGTCAGTCCTTGCATCCATAGCTCTGTCTGTAAATTTAAGAGCGGTTACATTTATCCAGCCCTATCCCTCAGCTTTTTACCAAAACAGAGCCAGGGATGACATTTGGTTATTGTTTCAACTGTGGATTGACACTTTAAGATGGGTGGGGAATAACACATGAATTCTTCAGAAACTCTGTTCTGTTAATAATTCCCTAAGGTTTATTGCAACATACTGGCCGCCTACTCGTCTTCAGTTATTCCATGGTAATGACTACTACCTGATGTTATGATGAAGAAATGTGGGCGATTACTGAGAAACATCCTCGTTTAACTTGTCACAGAATTCTAATGACTTCCATAGAGGGGTGTTGAGTAAAAACCTTCCAGAGAACCATTGTGAGTGGGAGTCATGCCTATTCTTACAACATTGACACATTGAATAAACAATCTGAAGCATTCTATCAATTAACGCACACTAGTTTTAAGCGTCTGTTACAGAAAGGGTAGGTTTAAGGCCCTTTCTTACCAAGTCCTTTCCTCACTCCTGAGTCCTAAAGTAATGCCTTGGCACGTTGAGGAGAAAGTGACACTTTGAGAATGAGGAAACATTGCAGGAAAACTTTCAATAACAGATTTATTTTCATTACAGAAAAACTGATAGGCTACTACAGGATTCTCTAGACATGGGATTTCACCAACTATCTTTCTTTCCTCAAACCGTGGCAGAAATGAACTGCTTCATAGTGGTGAATTCTGGTTTATTTGAATAGGGACAGGTACAAACACATTAACACATTTAATAAACAATAATCTGATGCATTGCATCATAGTGTATAGCTCATACTAGTTTTCAACACCTGACTAGAGGTGTTGATTGTGCTTCTGGAATATGGTGAGTCATTGTCAGTGGTGTAAAGTACTTAAGTAAAAATAGTTGAAAGCATCTGTACTGCATTGCACTGCGGCCTCATGTTTGGGGAGCCAGTGCCATGATGTGTCTTTGTCCAGCAACCGGCGCAGAGGCTCACAGACTGTTGATAGGTGTGGCATGAACTTTGCAAGATAGTTTGCAAAACCGATGAGACGCTGTACTCCTTTTGCATCAGACGAGTTTGGCATGTCGAGGATCACTCTGACTTTGTCTAGGTCCGGCTTTAGGCCTTTGGCCGAGAGAATGTGACCATGGAAGTGGACATCTTTCACCTTGAACTACAGCTTCTTCAGGCCAAGGCGAAGCTTAACTGATCGGCAGCGCTCCATCAGTGCCAGGAGCTTCACATCGTGGTCCCGTTCTGCTTCTTCGTCTGTGTCACCACAGCCTACGATCAGGACATCATCGGCGATGGGTTCAATGCCCAATGAGGTATACCTCAGGCGCCACTGAGACACCAAACGGGAGCTTGAGTCAGCGTTTCTGACCCCAGGGGTCCAGAAGGTAGTCTTGAAGCTGCTTTCTTCGTCCAGCTTGCATTGAAGGAATGCATCTCGGACATCCACCAAGGTGGAAATCCTGGCCTTGGGAAGCTTGTAGAGGACATCCTCTAGTGTCGGCATGATGTAGTGGGATTGTTTCAGTGCTTGGTTCAGATGCTTTGGATCGATGCAGACCCTCAGCTTCTCTGTTTATTTCCACTATGACCATATTGCTGATCCAGTCAGTTGGTTTAGTCACAGATGTCATGTGGCCATCGGCCTCATACTTGTCCAGCTGGGCCTTCACAGCCACTTTCATTGCAATGGACACATTGCGAGGAGCACACTGGACTGGAGTGATGCTCTCATCCACTTCATATCTGCTGAGTAGTTGTTCTTAGGGCAGGGGTCCATGCTGGACATAATCCACGATGTGCAGATCATTTGGTACGCCGAACTGCATCATTCCCAGGCGTTCACATGTAGAGCCTGAGAGGATAGGATGTTGACTGGTTTTCACAATCTCAAACTCCAGCTTGTGTTTGCGTCCCCGAATAACACATTTGGTCACAAAGATGCCCATAGAGCTCATTAGCTCTCCTGAGTACAGCTTTAGTCTAGTATCACTGGGCAAGAGGTGTGTATCAGGTTCCAGGTTGATTTTGTCTTTGTAGCTCATTACGTTGCCTGTTGTGTAATTGTAGTGTCACAAACCATTTCTTCCCTCTTGAGTGTACAGCCCCAATTGATTCATGCATGTAAATGTCACTTTCACTGTTCTGAAACTGAGTTACATCATCAACACAGTAAATCTTGCCATCACTCACCCGTCTTTTGCTTTTGAGACACACTTTTACAAAGTGATTATTAGTTCCACAAGCTCTGCATGGTTTTCCGTAGGCAGGGCAGTGCTCTTTGCCTCGTGCCTGTGTATTTACATGCTATGGGGCTCTCTGTGTTCACCGTTCGTGGTGAATGACTCTGCCTCGATTGGTTTTGTCTGAATGTCTGCCTGGCAACAGCATGAACCGTATCAACGTCAGTGTGTGGGTTTCTGATTTCCATTGCTCTCATTCTCATGTCACTGACTTTGGCAGTGCTGCACATTTCAATGGCATTTACTAATGTTAAGCCTCTCTCTCTTAGTAGACGCCAGCGCTATCAATTCATCTTTCAATCCCTCGTATTCACAAGTAACGGATCTTTCTCTCAAACGTGTTACAAAGTTGTGTACTGACTCACCCTCTTCCTGTTTGCAGCTTTCGAAAACAAACCAATCGTAAATGACGTTCCTGGTGGGTTTGAAATAATTCTCGAATGCATCCAATATAGCCTTTGCATCACACTGTTGTCGTGCTGTGAGGGTGAGATTGTGCCGGTAGATATGCCTGCATTTGCTGCCCATTAAACTCCTCAGAGTTGCCGCTTGGACCTCGTTGGGTTTCTTATGTAGACCAGTTGCCAGCGCATAGTCCTCGAATTCATCCCTGAAGTTGTACCAATTAGTAGTCGAGACCCCTGTGAGAACCATGGGATTTGGTGGCGGAATGTTCGCTGCCATAGCGATGGAATAGGAGATATCTTTGCCTTCAGCCATCGAGGTAACATTAGGGAGTGATGCTTGCTTGCCAGCTAACAACGAGTTGATCAGTGTTGTGACGAGCAATAGGAAACGGCGTGTGTTCGCATATGGAACGTAACCGTGCCAATACTGTACTTAGCTACAGAAATAACAAACGTGTGGTTTTCAAGACACTTCTGATACAATGTTTCAGTATGATATGTTGGATAAAGGAACACAGACAGACACCAATGTCAAGTTCAATAGCCTTGTTCAAGCATTGTACAAATCCCTACACACGGAGTCCGGGGAACAGTCCGTCTAGTCGATTACCTATCAACTAGACTCCGTAGACAAGTAGACAATGGACCTGATCGGACAGCTCAGAGCCTCTGCTCTTTTCTGTCCATAAGAAACAATTGGATTGGTGGAAGAGGCAGGGCAGGCCAGGAGCAAGGAAGGAGGGTGTGGTCAGCAAGACATCCCCTGAGGCTGAGTGCCCTAATGTTTTTATCAGAACGGTCGTAGATTAGTTTTGCCTTTTTGCTTTTCCCGACATGAGTTCGTGGTGTTTTGTTTTAAAAATAGAAGTAATCAAATTGTTTTGATTTTTTCCAGAAGGTCCGGGGGTTGGTGTCTGTATCTAGCTGGTGATAGAAGGCAGTCCACTGTTTCTGTTTGTGGAGGGTGAGTTGATGTCTGATGTGATTCTGCAACCGATTAACTTCTGTTTTCAGTTTGGGTGCTCTTGTTCTAATAAAGTCTCTCCGGATCTTTCTTTTCTGCTTGATGAGACTGAGGATATGTGGTGGGAGTTGTTGTTGTGGTAGTCTGGTGGTGGTAAGTGAGATGGTCTCTTCCCTGGATGAGGATACTCCCCATTCTCTCCGCCAGCTGGTCCAGATCTTTGGGTTTCTGCGTTGTTACTGCAATATTTCTTATCTTATCTTGTCTGTAATGCAATTTCTGTATCCCAGTCTGCATCACCCACCAGCAGGTATATCGCTCTGGTCACCACCAAAACCAATTATTTCTTTGGCCGCCTCTCCTTCCAGTTCTCTGCTGCCAATGACTGGAACGAACTATAAACATCTCTGAAACTGGAAACACTTATCTCCCTCACTAGCTTTAACCTCTTGATACTCCCCATCCCGTATCCGGGATCGTGAATACAGCCTCAGGCTCATTAGCATAACGCAACGTTAACGATTTCTGAAAATCGCAAATGAAATTAAAATAATATGCCTGCTCTCAAGCTTAGCCTTTTCTTAACAACACTGTCATCTCAGATTTTCAAAATATGCTTTTGAACCATAGCAAATCAAGCATTTGTGTAAGAGTATTGCAAGCTAGCTTAGCATTTTGCGTAGCATATAGCACGCAACATTTTCACAAAAACCAGATAACCAAATAAATAAAATAATTTACCTTTGAAGAGCTTCGGGTGTTTTCAATGAGGAGACTCTCAGTTACATAGCAAATGTTCAGTTTTTCCTGAAAGAATCTTTGTGTAGGAGAAATCGCTCCGTTTTGTACATCACATTTGGCTACCGAAACAAACCGAAAATTCAGTCACCAAAACGTCAAACTTTTTCCGAATTAACTCCATAATATCGACCGAAACATGGCAAACGTTGTTTAGAATCAATCCTCAAGGTGTTTTTTCACATATCTCTTCATTGATATGCCGTTCGTGGAAGCCTGCTTTCCCCTCAGAATCCCATGGAAAAATACCAGCAGCTGAAAATGACGCACCAATGTCGACGGAGGACACCGGGCGGACACCTGGAAAATGTAGTCTCTTATGGTCAATCTTCCAATGATATGCCTACAAATACGTCACAATGCTGCAGACACCTTGGGGAAACGATAGATAGGGCAGGCTCATTCCTCTCGCATTCACAGCCATATAAGGAGACAATGGAAAACAGTGCCTCAAAAATCCTGCTCATTTCCTGGTTGCCGTTTCATCTTGGTTTTGCCTGTAGCTCCCGTTCTAGGGCACCCACAGACAATATCTTTGCAGTTCTGGAAAATTCAGTGTTTTCTTTCCAAAGCTATCATTTATTTGCATAGTCGAGCATCTTTTTGTGACAAAATATCTTGTTTAAAACGGGAACGTTTTTCATCCAAAAATGAAATAGCGCCCCCAGACTTTCAAGATTAAGCACCAGCTGTCAGAGCAGCTCACAGATTACTGCACCTGTACATAGCCCATCTATAATTTGGCCCAAACAACTACCTCTTTCCCTACTGTATTTATTTAATGGTATTTATTTATTTATTTTGCTCCTTTGCACATTCTTCCACTGCAAATCTTCCATTCCAGTGTTTTACTTGCTATATTGTATTTACTTTGCCACCATGGCCTTTTTTGCCTTTACCTCCCTTTGCTCACATCGTATATAGACTTGTTTCTACTGTATTATTGACTGTATGTTTGTTTTACTCCATGTGTAACTCTGTGTCGTTGTATGTGTCAAACTGCTTTGCTTTATCTTGGCCAGGTCGCAATTGTAAATGAGAACTTGTTCTCAACTTGCCTACCTGGTTTAATAAAGGTGAAATTCTTTTTTTGAAATTGGTCAGTCCATTGATACCTGACATTGGTCAGTTCCGGCACTGTCCAACGTTGTTTATAGCAAAGAGACTTACAGATTTCCGATGTGGGAAAAGTAGCTCATGTTAAAGTCATTTTTAAAATTGATTTTACCTTTCCATAACTAGACAAGTCAGTTAAGAACAAATTGTTATTTACAATGACTGCTTACACCGGCCAAACCCTGGGCCAACCCTGGGCCAATTGTGCGCTGCCCTATGGTACTCCCAATCACGGCCAGTTGTGTGTGTGAATGCCCACTGCCCCATTATGTAATGTCTGCTAAAATGTTTTATTTGGTTCTTCAGTGATAGATTAGGTTCACTGTTATTCAATACAAGTAAATACCAACAAAATCCAACTGATCACATGGAATGTGCACTGGCAACATGATGGAGGGTGAGGGGGGTTCTCGAACACTTAAAGAGATTGTCAGCAGATGTGGTTGCAAGTGTTCCATTTAAGAAAAGGGGAATTGTCATATTTAAAGAGGAGCTGGGTTGGAGAGGCCTATGCTGCCACCTATGCTGCCACCTACTGTATTAACAGCAGAGGTGTAGGCATACTGATACACCATTTTCCCTTATATCCTAGCACATGGACCAAGAAGGCCTTTTTTTCTAATGTTGAATTGTACCTTACATGGTGTAAAATATACATTGATTTAATTGTATATCACACCAGAGGCAAATCTGGTGTTTTTAGATGGAATTCAAGCTATATTAGATCAAATCCAGATATTTAACTATTATTTTAGCAGGTGACCTAAATCATACTTTCGATAAGATTGACAGAATTAGTAATAAAAAAGTCACATTTAGGGAGCCTCCAAAGAGGCTGAAAAATTTAATCTCTACAAATAATCTACAGGACACCTGGAGATTACTAATCCCAACTACAAATTACTATTCCTTTTTTTCTCTAAGTAAGAAACGCTATTCAAGAATTGACTACATGTCTTTCTCTCCAAAAATACATTCAACAATATAAACAAACAATTTACTGGATACAAAAAATGTGATATACAGTTGAAGTCGGACATTTACATACACTCAGGTTGGAGTCATTAAAACTCATTTTTCAACCACGCCACAGATTTCTTGTTAACAAATTATAGTTTTGCCAAGTCGGTGAGGACATCTACTTTGTGCATGACACAAGTAACTTTTCCAACAATTGTTTATAGACCGATTATTTCACTGCAGTGGGGAAGAAGTTTACATACACTAAATTGACAGTGCTTTTAAACAGCTTGGAAAATTGCAACAAATGATGTCATGGCTTTAGAAGCTTCTGGTAGGCTAATTGAACTAATTTGAGTCAATCGGAGGTGTACCTGTGGATGTATTTCAAGGCCTACCTTCAAACTCAGTGCCTCTTTGCTTGACATTATGGGAAAATCAAAAGAAATCAGCCATGACCTCAGAAAAAAAATGTAGACCTCCACAAGTCTGGTTCATCCTTGGGAGCAATTTCCAAACGCCTGAAGGTACCACGTTCATCTGTACAAACTATAGTACGCAAGTATAAACACCATGGGACCACGCAGCTGTCATAACGCTCAGGAAGGCGACACGTTCTGTCTCCTAGAGATTAACATATTTTAGTGTGAAAAGTGCAAATCAGTCCCAGAACAACAGCAAAGGACCTTGTGAAGATGCTGGAGGAAACGGGTACAAAAGTATCTATAACCACAGTAAAACGAGTAGTATATCGGCATAACCTGAAAGGCCGCTCAGCAAGGAAGAAGCCACTGCTCCAAAACCTTCAAAATGTCCTCTTGTCTGATGAAACAAAAATAGAACTGTTTGGCCATAATGACCATCGTTATGTTTGGAGGAAAAAGGGGGAGACTTGCAAGCCGAAGAACACCATCCCACCTGTGAAGCACGGGAGTGGCAGCATCATGTTGTGGATATGCTTTGCTGCAGAAGGGACTGGTGCACTTCACATAATAGATGGCATCATGAGGTGGGAAAAGTGTGTGACTATATTGAAGCAACATCTCAAGACATCAGTCAGGAAGTTAAAGCTTGCTTGCAAATGGGTCTTCCAATGACCCCCAAGCATCAACATATTTTTTCAAACAGCACAGGCTTCATAAAATCACGAATAGCAATTAAATAATCACTTACTTTTTGAAAATCTTCCTCTGTTTGCAATCCAAACGGTATCAGCTACAACATGCATGGGAGTTTTCTTAGATAAAATCCTTCTTTATATCCCAAATAGTCTGTTTAGTTGGCACCATCGATTTTGAGTAATCCACTCGTTCAACATGCGGACAAAGGAATCAAAAAAGCTACTGCTAAACTTTGTTAAAACAAGTCAACTATGTTTCTATACAATCCTCAGGTACCCTAAAATGTCATTCAACAATAATATTTAATACGGAAAGAAGTATGTTCAATAGAAAAGTAAAATTAGCAAGTCCTCTTCTTCGCGGGCCCACAGACTGATTTCCAAGTGTGACTCCCGGTGCCAAAACTACAAATTCTTCCTGTTTGGGAAGAAACAAGCCTGAAACCTTAAACAAAGACTTTTGACATGTAGTGGAAGGTAGCCTAGTTGTTAGAGCGTTGGGCCAGTAACCAAAAGGTTGCTAGATCGAATCACCGAGCTGACAAGGTAAAATTATGTTTTTCTGCCCCTGAATAAAGCAGTTAACCAACTATGCCATCATTGTAAATAAGAATGTGTTCTTAACTGACTTGCCTAGTTAAATAAATGTTTTTTAAAAACATTAGGGGAATGATAATCTCATACTCTGCAAAAAGTTCAATCTGATTTAGAAATTAAAATGAAAGAATCACAATCTTAGAAAAATAACATAAAAAATCTTTACAAGGTAAAGAAGAAAATAACACTTCTGAATTTAAGCAGGAATACGATCTTTTACTTTTGAAGAGAGCCAACAACAAATAAAGCATACTACTTAATGGAAAATAATCCGGGTAAATATCTCACAACGAATACACTCTAAACCAGTTATAATTGTAAAAGATAAAGATACAAATTCATGTTAATTAGAAATAACAACGCAAATAATGACAATTTTAATAACTTCTTAGGGCTGCAATCCCATTAACGGGATCGATATGACAACAGGCAGTGAAAGTGCAGGGCGCCAAATTCAAAACAGAAATCTCATAATTAAAATTCCTCAAACATACATGTATCTTATACTGTTTTAAAGGTAATCTTGTTCTTAATCCCACCACAGTGTCTGATTTCAAATAGGCTTTACAGCGAATGCACCACAAACAATTTAGTTAGGTCACCACCAACTCACAGAAAAATTCAGCCATTTTTTCCAGCCAAAGAGAGGATTCACAAAAAGCACAAATAGAGATAAAATGAATCACTAACCTTTGATGATCTTCGTCAGATGACATTCATAGGACATGTATGTTTTGTTTGATAAAGTTCATATTTATATAAAAAAAATCTCAGTATATATTGGCATGTTACGTTCACTAGTTCCAAAAACATACGGTGATACTGCAGAGAGCCACATCATTTTACAGAAATACTCATTATAAATGTCGATAAATACAATTGTTAGACATGGAAATATAGGTATACCTCTCCTTAATGCAACCGCTGTGTCAAATTTCTAAAAAACTTTACGGAAAAAGCAAACCATATAATAATCTGAGACGGTGCTCAGAAAATAAATAAAATCATCTGCCATGTTGGAGAAATCAGAAATCACATAATAAATATTCCCTTTGACAATCTTCATCAGAATGCACCTCCATAAATCCTAGTTCCACAATAAATGCTTGATTTGTTCGATAATGTCCATTATTTATGTCCAAATAGCTACGTTTGTTAGCGTGTTTAGTACACAAATCCAAACGCTTGTCCAGGTCCATCCGAACGTCGGATGAAAACTTTAAAAAGTTATATTAAAGGTCGAAGAAACTTGTCAAACTAAGTATAGAATCAATCTTTAGGATGTTGTTATCATAAATCTTCAATAAAGTTCCAACCGGAGAATTCCTATGTCTGTAGAGAAGCTATGGAACGCAGGTCGTTATCATGTGAAATGTGCTCAGATTTCCCACTTCCTGTTTGGATTTCTTCTCAGGTTTTGCCTGCCATATGAGTTATGTTATACTCACAGACATCATTCAAACGGTTTTAGAATCCAATACTATCCAATACTAATAATAATATGCATATTTTAGCAACTGGGACTGAGGACCAGGCCGTTTACTCTGGGCACATTTCATCCAAGCTAATCAATACTGGCCCTGCAGCCATAAGAAGTTTTAAAAGCTTTATGGAAATTGATATAAATCAGAATTAAACAGTTGGACGAATCCTATAGCCTTCTTAGACTCAACAACCCTGAAGCAATTATCAGCAGACGAAAAATAAATCACTAAAAACAGAGACCACCAAAAAGGAAATATTAGATTCTTTTAAAACATTCCCTAGGAGAAAAAGCACCAGGAATGGATAGCTTTCTCATCGAATTACCTGCTGAATGGACTTATATTTTTATTGTCCAGGTTCCTGATCAGATGTAGTTTGAAGCCTACGGAACGGTACCTTCGTTTTGATTTCACTTTGTTATTTTGTTGCTGGTTCTCATTGAAATAAATATGATGACCGCAAATAACGCTACGCCTTGGTCTCCTTCAAACAACATACGTTACATCTTTCCCGTTTAAGATGATTCGATACGTAGGCCTATCTATATACATGGGCTCCAATAGGACACATAAATGATATGTTTTAGTTTGAAACGATACGGTTTGATTAGAGAACAAATTAATGATATTCAGTTTGATGCGATATGATTTTATGCACTAACATTTGTTGCATATACACATTCATTTCCCATTCTAAATTAATATCTGCTGCTGGTGGAGATCATGGGCTAGGCCTCTCTGAGCTGGATCTGTGCGTGTAAATGATGTATGTCTTTATAGGCACCTGAGCTGAGCAATAATGGAGACTAGGAATCTACCACCAAGTTTCCAGTTGTTTTGAACGGGGCAGAAGGCATGTTGGATTGACAGCATGGCCAATGTATTCAAACTTTTCTGGCCCATGGTGTTGAATGTTTATCCTTTTAAGCTTGGAATTAAAGACCCTTAAACCCAGACTTGGACCACACACCCTCTCCACTGAATAGCAGGCTAGTGATTGCATTGCAATGCTTGCAGTTAGCCACTGATTCCTTCCAAACCACTCATTGTTGAATTTGCAATTTAAAACTTGTTGTGTAATGTTTATGTCAAATGGCCGATGAGCACCAATACATTTTATCTATAATTTATCTTCATATGACAAGGATTTGCTAGCAGATTGTCACTGTGATTCATGATGAAGACTGTTTGTCTAGCTTGCTAGATACATTTTTTAAAGTATGATGTTGACATGATCAGTCCAATCAAAGCTACGGTAGACATAACGTGATTTGACTAATTATCTTTGGCCAGTGACATTGAGCCTTCTTGGATGGCCATTTCTAATGTAACTATGGCAGCACCCATGGGGCTTGAATTAGAGGTCTCCCTGAGTGACAGAACACTGAGCCAATCACGGCACAACTGGAGAACATTACCAACCCCTAAGCTTTGTATTTTCCGATAGCTGCTCCACCACCACAGAAAGCACTGAGTTAGGCTGAAACACCTGCATTTTGAAGCTGCCTTACTCAAGAAAGCAAAAAATAGACCATGTTTGTATGCGGATTTATTAATTCAATTTTTATATATATATATATATATTATTTTTTTTACATTGTTTGCAAACTGATATGTGACACGTATTAATGCCAAAATAACATGCTAAACAGGCTCTGCCCCACCTGCTCTGAATGACGGGTCACCACTGATATGTTACGTTTCCTAATGTGTGTATTCATTTGTGGATGTCCATCATACATTTCGATTGATATGTTACAAATTGCAGATTTGAATTTAGAATAGAAAATGAAACAAATCTTAGTGCATCGATTTACGTTGATTCGTTCTCTAATCAAATCGCACCGAATTGTTTCAAATGAAAACGTATCATTCCTGTATCATATCGCAGACCAAATATCTAGATACGTATCAAATCGTCTTGAATGGGATAGATGCACACCCCTAATATTTTTATTTAGCTGACGAACACGTGCCGCGAATATTGAAAAATAATTTGGGAAATATTATCACCCTATAACGTAATAATTTATAAGTGGATGTTGGGAATGCAACATTCAGTACAGAACAGAGGCATCCTGAACAGAGGTCATCTTTGTCTAACATGTTAGTATGCTAATTAATTTTCTCTTTGCAGACAGAGCTCTACAGTTGAGGTCAGGTTGTCTGGGCATCAAACACTGAGAACAAAGATGCTCATCCTCCAACAGGATGTCAACCTGGTTATCTACACCACACAGGACCATCCCATTTGGGCAATTAACACCGCCAGTTGCAACAATACACTAAAAGGTCACCTCACCATCACTGACAAAGGTGCCCTGGAGCTCTACAGAGACCGAGAGGTGATCTGGACATCGTAACATCGACCGGCCCAACAATGCACAAAGAGGTCACCTCACCCTCCCTGACGAAGGTGCCCTGATGCTCTACAGTCCCAGAAATATGGGCTGGTGCTCTCGTGAGGACACTAGTAATGAGGCAGAGTATCATCTTCACTTGACCATACCTGTCTACATCTACCACAAAACTGTATTCAAAAGCCTTGAGGCTTTTTAACCCTTTGATTTGGTCAAATAAAAATGTATTGTGACTTTAAAAGAAGTAGTTTGTTGTAATTAAGTGCATTGTGTCAGATACTCTCTATATTCAAAAGACAAACATCACTACTAACTTTTCACCATGAAGAGAATAGCTTTATTGGCTCATAAAAGAGAACATGAGATCCGACTGTTTTTCATGTACATTTTTATTATGAAAAAGACACACTATCATGCATCACAACAGAATAATTTATGGAGGGACACACACATATACATGGATTATAACATTGCAGTTATGTATGAGTCTGTATTGGCGGTTGTCCCATAGAGAATGATAGAGGCCGCTAGTGGCCTTGATGTCGCGTGGGCAGCACCATCGAAGGCTTCCACCATCTTATAGTAGTCAAAGTAGTCAACTGAGTGGGGATTCCTATGGGTTGTAGCCTCAATGGCGCTGCCCATGCTGTCACAGATGCTGATCTGATATAAAGATGAGTCCTCTATCTATCTATCTCTATGGTTTGTCCATGATTATGGGTGTGTGAGTGGGAGGGTGTGGGCCCACGTGTGATGTTACAGGAAGGCACACAGTCTCTCCAGTACAGAAGGGTTTCTGTTGCTGAGGAAGATCAGTTCTTTCTTCCCTTCCTCTGTCTGACCTTATGGAGAGAAATCTCTCAATCAGTTCAACATGTTATAATCTAAACCATCACAAACAGTGGTGAAAGTGAATCTCTCTTACTGTGTGTGTGTGTTGTAGCCAGTGGTGAAAGTGAATCTCTCTTACTGTGTGTGTGTGTTGTAGCCAGTGGTGAAAGTGAATCTCTCTTACTGTGTGTGTGTGTTGTAGCCAGTGGTGAAAGTGAATCTCTCTTACTGTGTGTGTGTGTTGTAGCCAGTGGTGAAAGTGAATCTCTCTTACTGTGTGTGTGTGTTGTAGCCAGTGGTGAAAGTGAATCTCTTACTGTGTGTGTGTGTGTTGTAGCCAGTGGTGAAAGTGAATCTCTCTTACTGTGTGTGTGTGTTGTAGCCAGTGGTGAAAGTGAATCTCTCTTACTGTGTGTGTGTGTGTTGTAGCCAGTGGTGAAAGTGAATATCTCTTACTGTGTGTGTGTGTGTTGTAGCCAGTGGTGAAAGTGAATATCTCTTACTGTGTGTGTGTGTGTTGTAGCCAGTGGTGAAAGTGAATATCTCTTACTGTGTGTGTGTGTGTTGTAGCCAGTGGTGAAAGTGAATATCTCTTACTGTGTGTGTGTGTGTTGTAGCCAGTGGTGAAAGTGAATATCTCTTACTGTGTGTGTGTGTGTTGTAGCCAGTGGTGAAAGTGAATATCTCTTACTGTGTGTGTGTGTGTTGTAGCCAGTGGTGAAAGTGAATATCTCTTACTGTGTGGGTGTTGTAGCCAGTGGTGAAAGTGAATATCTCTTACTGTGTGTGTGTGTTGTAGCCAGTGGTGAAAGTGAATATCTCTTACTGTGTGTGTGTGTTGTAGCCAGTGGTGAAAGTGAATATCTCTTACTGTGTGTGTGTGTTGTAGCCAGTGGTGAAAGTGAATATCTCTTACTGTGTGGGTGTTGTAGCCAGTGGTGAAAGTGAATATCTCTTACTGTGTGGGTGTTGTAGCCAGTGGTGAAAGTGAATATCTCTTACTGTGTGTGTGTGTTGTAGCCAGTGGTGAAAGTGAATATCTCTTACTGTGTGGGTGTTGTAGCCAGTGGTGAAAGTGAATATCTCTTACTGTGTGGGTGTTGTAGCCAGTGGTGAAAGTGAATATCTCTTACTGTGTGGGTGTTGTAGCCAGTGGTGAAAGTGAATATCTCTTACTGTGTGTGTGTGTTGTAGCCAGTGGTGAAAGTGAATATCTCTTACTGTGTGGGTGTTGTAGCCAGTGGTGAAAGTGAATATCTCTTACTGTGTGGGTGTTGTAGCCAGTGGTGAAAGTGAATATCTCTTACTGTGCGGGTGTTGTAGCCAGTGGCGGTCCAGGTAGTAGAGGTAACAGCTCTCAAACTCCTTCTCACTGTAGAGGGAGACTGGTACTGGGACAAACGGGTCCATGCTGTCAAAGCCCTCCTGTAGGAACAACACAGAGGATGAGGATGTTTTTAATAGGTGAACTTCTGTTTCTATTTGACTGATCATACAATAACATGAAACATGATGCATGTAAACACGTCAGAAGGGTCTTGTCCAAAAACATCTAGATCATTCCCTCCCTTGTTAGCCCAGATCAATAGACACCAAGAGTTAGAGGTAGTTTTTGGACTGGACATACAACATTAACCAGGATGTAATCATGACCACTGACCTCTCCCAGCAGCTCCTGGGGCAGGTAGGCAGAGCTTGGAGCGTAGAGAGACCCTGTCTGAGACAGCGTGGCGATGACCGCCCCTCCACACTGAGGAGAGAGAGATAGGGGTGGTGGTGTAAATCACAATCATGTCATTTTCTAATGTCTTTTAGACACAGAATAACCACCATGCAGTTCTCACCCAGTCATTGTTGATCATCTTCCTCAAGTTATGAACCAACGTCAACTCCTCTGGAGCCACCTGACAAGACAGGGGAGAGGAGAGAGAGACAGAGAAAAAGTAGAGAGAAGGGAAAAGTGACAGGAAAAGAGGATGAAATGGAGGGGAGAGAAAGAGACAGGTCAGTTAAGTAAGCAATCTTTACACAGAAATTACAAAGACTAAAATGGAAGCAACAGAATTCAACATATTTGTATAGATCCATAGTGAGGTGAATGAATATATAGGTGTATAAGTACAGGGCTCTTGTCCTCCTTCTTGAGCGTGGTCCTTCCCCAGAGACCGTTGACTCCATCAACAGCCACAGCCAGCCTGAAGCCCCCCTCTGTCCCCCCAGCCTGCAGCCTCAGCTCCTTTAGAACTGCCCCCACCACATCACTGCTGCTCTTCACACGAGACACTCCCTGGGGTGAAGAAAACACAGCTTAACAATGATACGTGGTATGAGATTCTTAAGAGAAGTGCACTGAACCAATTATGTTTCAGAACTGGAGCCCAGACGCAAGGCGTCCACATGATTCCCAGCTAAAACAGGTCGGAACAATTTGAGCATATATTATGACAACATTGTGATGTTTGTGTTCATTTTTTCTGGAGGCAAGCCGAAGTCGGTAGCTGAAGTCTACGCCCCTTCGTTGGTGATTGGTAAACAGTAGGGATTCTGCAATAAAGTCTTTGTTGTCATTCAACAAGAGATTACTTGTTTTCATTCATATTTTTTCATAGAAAAATACTGCACAAAACATCTTAGTTAGATATACAATTGCATGACTAAGATCTCCTTGGCAAAAACGTCATAACAGAGTAAGTTATTTTAGATTAATTCTGACTACGGCATCTTAAACATGGACAAACAGCACTATTAACACTTTCTCATTTTTCAAGTGAGGTCTTTTAAGGGAGCATGCGAGCACACTCGTTCGGTTCGCCGAGCCAAGTTCGGCCAAACTGAAGGATGCTGACGCCTTAATAAAGGGCACGTTGACACTGGACTCACCATGTCCACCAGCTCCCCTAGTGGCCGTCCCTCCTCAGTGCTCTCTCTCTTAGTCCACACGTACCGCTGCCTCAACTTGATCTAAAACAACAAGGGGAGACACAGTCACAAATACAGGATGCCTCAAGGAGTAAAAATATGCTTAATAACTGTGTGCAATAGTATTTCAAATGACATCTCTGTACCCCACACACACAATTATCAGTCAGGTTCCTAAGTCAAACAAAGAATTTCAAGCACAGATTCAACCAAAGGCCAGGGAGCTTTTCCTATGGTTCACAAAGGGCACCTATTGGTAGTTGGGTAAATATACAAATAAAACAGATATTGAATATCCCTTTGAGTATGGTGGAGCTATTATTGATGCACCATCCAAAGTGTAAAATTAAACCCACTTTGCCACAACGATACAGGCGGCAATCCTAACGTAGTTTCCGGAGAGGCAGGAACTGCTCAGGGATTTCACCATGAGGCGAATCGTGATTTAAAAAAAGTTTGAGTTTAAAGGCTGCGATAGGAGATAACGGAGGATGGATCAACATAGTAGTTATTTCACAATACTAACATAATTGATAGAGTGAAAAGAAGGAAGCCATCCTGTTTGCAATAAGGCACTAAAGTAATACTGAAAAGAATGTGGTATGAAATTAACTTTTTGTCCTGAATACAAAGTGTTATGTTTGGGGTAAATCCAACACAAACACATCACTGAGTATCATGTCATATTTTCAAGAATGGTGGGGGCTGCATCATGTTATGGGTATGCTTGTCATCGGCAAGGCCACTGGAGTTTTTAGGAAAAAATTAAACAGACACTGGGAAACAAACAAAGCCAAATATACACTGGAATTGCTTACCAAGATGACATCGAATGTTCCTGAGTGGCCGAGTTATAGTGTTGACTTACAATCAGCTTGAAAATCTATGGCAATACTTGAAAATGGCTGTCTAGCAATTATCAACAACCAACTTCACAGAGCTTGACAATGTTTTTTAAAAGAATAATAGGCAAATATTGTACAATCCAGGTGTGCAAAGCTCTGAGACTTACCCAGAAAGACTCACAGCTGTAATTACTGCCAAAGGTGATTGACATGTATTAACTCAAATCATAATATTACGATTTTATTTTCCATTAATTAAAAAAATAAAATGTTTCTTCCACTTTGAGAACTTGTTTGACTGGCACTGTACCTGGAGCTCACTATCTATCTGAGGAGGAGGAGCTACCTTGGAGAGGAAGTGTTCATTGGTGGTTCTGAAGTTGCGTAGCCAGTTGGAGGCCTGTATTGGCTGGTCGAAGCGGGAAGCGTGGTAGGAGGAGGGCAACAGCTCCTTACAATTCTTCACCCACAGGTGGGCTATAGAGAGAGGAGATTATTATCACAATCATTATTATCATCATCATCATTATTTTGTGTGTGTGTGTATGCCATGTCGGGGTGTGTGTGTGTTACCATCTGGTATGTGTAGTACTAGCCATCCCTGTGTGGAGCAGTAGTGGACAGTATGACAGAGAGACATGGTCTTCCCACTGCCCTTCACACCATCTACACAACCAGTCAAGGTCAATACCAACATAATTCAACACAATACAGGTAGACAACACTGGTCAGAGAGGTACGGGGATGAGTGTGTGTACAGTTGTGGCCAAAGGTTTTGAGAATGACACAAATATTAATTTCCACAAAGTTTTCTGCCTCAGTTTGTATGATGGCAATTTGCATATACTCCAGAATGTTATGAAGAGTGATCAGATGAATTGAAATTAATTGCAAAGTCCCTCTTTGCCATGCAAATTAACTGAATCACACAAAAAAAACATTTCCACTGCATTTCAGCCCTGCTACAAAAGGACCAGCTGAAATCATGTTATTGATTCTCTCGTTAACCCAGGTGTGAGTGTTGACGAGGACAAGGCTGGAGTTCACTCCGTCATGCTGATTGAGTTCGAATAACAGACTGGAAGCTTCAAAATGAGGGTGGTGCTTGGAATCATTGTTCTTCTTCTGTCAACCATGCTTACCTGCAAGAAACCACGTGCAGTCATCATTACTTTGCACAAAATGGGCTTCACAGGCAAGGATATTGCTGCCAGTAAGAGTGCACCTAAATCAACCATTTATCGGATGATCAAGAACTTCAAGGAGAGCGGTTCAATTGTTATGAAGAAGGCTTCTGGGCACCCGAGACAGTCCAGCAAGCACCAGGACCGTCTCCTAAAGTTGATTCAGCTGCGGGATCGGGGCACCACCAGTACAGAGCTTGCTCAGGAATGGCAGCAGGCAGGTGTGTGTGTATCTGCATGTACAGTGAGGCAAAGACTTTTAGAGGATGGCCTGGTGTCAAGAAGGGCAGCAAAGAAGCCACTTCTCTTCAGGAAAAACATAATGGACAGACTGATATTCTGCAAAAGGTACAGGGATTGGACTGCTGAGGACTGGGGTAAAATCATTTTCTCTGATCTATCCCCTTTGAGTGTTTGGGACATCTGGAAAAAAAGCTTGTCCAGAGAAGACAATGTGAGCACTACCATCAGTCCTGTGTCATGCCAACAGTAAAGCATCCTGAGACCATTCATGTGTGGGGTTGCTTCTCAGCCAAGGGAGTGGGCTCACTCACAATTTTGCCTAAGAGCACAGCCATGAATAAAGAATGGTAGCAACACATCCTCCGAGAGCAACTTCTCCCAACCATCCAGGAACAGTTTGGTGATGAACAATGCCTTTTCCAGCATTATGGAGCACCTTGCCACAAGGCAAAAGTGATAACTAAGTGGCTCGGGGAACAAAACATTGATATTTTGGGTCCATGGCCAGGAAACACCCAGACCTTAATCCCATTGAGAACTTGTGGTCAATCTTCAAGAGGCAGGTGGATAAACAAAACCCCACAAATTCTGACAAACTCCAAGCATTGATTATGCAATGCTTATGATTATGCAAGAAGTTATAAATTGACAGCATGCCAGGGCGAATTGCAGAGGTCTTGAAAAAGAAGGGCCAACATTGCAAATATTGACTATTTGCATCAACTTCTGGTAATTGTCAATAAAACCCTTTGACACTTATGAAATGCTTGTAATTATACTTCAGTATTCCATAGTAACATCTGACAAAAATATCTAAAGACACTGAAGCAGCAAACTTAGTGGAAATTAATATCTGTGCCTTTCTCAACATTTTTTGCCACGACTGTATATTAAATGTGTAAAGGTACACTGAGGTGTGATCAGGTATATTAGGATACAGAGTAGGTAGCGCAGGGTGGGCTTGCTGTAGTCAGCTCTCTTCAGGTGAGATATCAGCTCCAGAGCAGGCTGCCTCACCATCACACAGCCCTCGTTAAATGTCTTCACCTGGACACGGGTACAGACAGTCAGTCATACTGTAATACACACACACACACACACACACACACACACACACACACACAACCTGTTGTTGGTATCGTGGAGGCAGGCCATGGGGGAAGACAGTGTGGAAGTGGGAGGGGGGCACAGTGTAATACTGCCCTAGGTGCTGTTCTGACTGACAAGCCTGGGGACAGAGGGAGATGAAACATCAGTACCCTCCACACTTATTACCACATGCTACAGAATAAAGTGTGGTTGATTCTTCCACCTACCGGGTCGTTCTCCTGTGTTCTGAAGAAGGATAATGTCTCCGGTCTCGTCTCCATGCCAACCGCCTCCTGCTGCTGGCCACACCCACTGCCATGGAGCGGCCGCACCTGCGCTACCTGTCATCATCACATTCCACAGGTAAGAGGCAGGTGTAGAGCGTCTATCATAGTCCAAAACATGTACGCCTAAGCACAGCAGTGTTCTAGAATTTAGGACTGTTAGAATGAACTACAGTACAGTGGTGAAGCACAAAACACATTTTTACTAGTACCAGAAAGACATCTCCAGAAAGACATGTACTGTATATGTAGTGCTGACTTTTCAAAATGCATTGATCACATGGAAACTGACAAACCCAATGCAGCCAAAACCTCCATCTAAACGCCAATCTATTCTCAAATGCGATACTAGAAAAATAAAGCGCTTTACTTTTATATCACATCAAAATAATTTAACAAATGCAAAATATACACACTGTACATCACAGGAGGATGGTGGCACCTTAATTGGGGAGGACAGGCTCGTGGTAATGGCTGGAATGGAATAAGTGGAATGGTATCAAATAAATAAAACATGGTTTCCATGTGTTTAATGCCATTCCATTAGCTCCTTTCCAGTCATTATTATGAACCGTCCTCCCCTCAGCGGCCTCCACTGCTGTATATTGTTTTTAACAGGTAGGCTAGCTGAGAAGAAGTTCTCATTTTTAACTGCGACCTGGCCAAGATAAAGCCAAGCAGTGCGACACAAACAACAGAGTTACATATGGAATAAACAAACATGTAGTCAATAATACAATAGAAAAAGTCTATATACAGTGTGTGCAAATGAGGTAGGATAAGGGAGGTAAGGCAATAAATAGGCCATAGTGGATAAATAATTACAATATAGCAATTAAACACTGGAGTGATAGATGTGCAGAAAATGGGTGTGCAAGTAGAGATACTGGGGTGCAAAGGAGCAAAATAAAAAACAAAACAGTACGGGTGATGAGGTAATTGGATGAGCTATTTACAGATGGGCTATGTACAGGTGCCGTGATCTGCTCTGATAGCTGGTGCTTAAAGTTAGTGAGGGAGATATGAGTCTCCAGCTTCAGTGATTTTTGCAGTTCGTTCCAGTCATTGGCAGCAGAGAACTGGAAGGAAAGGCGGCCAAATGAGGAATTAGCTTTCGGGATGACCAGTGAGATATACCTGCTGGAGCACGTGCTACGGGTGGGTGCTGCTATGGTGACCAGTGAGCTGAAATAAGGCAGTGCTTTACCTAGCAAAGTCTTATACATGACCTGGAGCCAGTGGGTTTGGCGACGAATGTGAAGCGAGGGCCAGCCAACAAGATAATACAGGTCACAGTGGTGGGTAGTATATGGGGCTTTGGTGACAAAACGGATGGCACTGTGATAGCCTCCAACTCTACTCAGCAAATTGGATGCAGTCTAATTTGTAAATGACATCGCCTAAGTCAAGGATCGGCAGGAGTCAGTTTTACGAGGGTATGTTTGGCAGCGTGAGTGAAGGATGCTTTGCTGCGAAATAGGAAGCTGATTCTAGATTTAATCTTGGATTGGAGATGCTTAATGTGAGTCTGGAAGGAGAGTTTACAGTCTAACCAGACACCTAGGTATTTGTAGTTGTCCACATATTCTAAGTCAGAACCATCCAGAGTAGTGATGCTGGACGGGCGGGCATGTGCACGCAGCGATCGGTTGAAGAGCATGCATTTATAGTTTTACTTGCATTTAAAAGCAGTTGGAAGCCACGGAAGGAGTTGTATGGCATTGAAGCTCGTCTGGAGGTTAGTTAACACAGTGTCCAAAGAAGGGCCAGAAGTATACCAAATGGTGTCATCTGCGTAGAGGTAGATCAGAGAATCACCAGCAGCAAGAGAGACATCATTGATGTATACAGAGAAAAGAGTCGGCCCGAGAATTGAACCCTGTGCACCCCTATAGACTGCCAGATGTCCGGACAACAGGCCCTCCGATTTGACACAATGAACTCTGAGAAGTAGGTGAAACAGGCGAGGCAGTCATTTGAGAAACCAAGGCTGTTGAGTCTGCCGATAAGAATGTGGTGATTGACAGAGTTGGAAGCCTTGGCCAGGTCGATGAATACAGCTGCACAGTAGTCTCTTATGGATGGCGGTTATGATGTTGTTTAGGTCCTTGAGCGTAGCTGAGGTGCACCCATGACCAGCATGGAAACCAGATTGCATAGCGGAGAAGGTACAGTGGGATTCGAAATGGTCGGTGATCTGTTTCACTTGGCTTTCGAAGGGCAGCGTAGGATAGATATAGGTCTGTAGCAGTTTGGGTCTAAAGTGTCTCCCCCTTTGAAGAGGGGGATGACCGCGGCAGCCTTTCAATCTTTGGAGATCTCAGACGATACAAAAGAGAGGGTGAACAGGCCAGTAATAGGGGTTGCAACAATTTCAACATAATTTTAGAGAGGGTCCAGACGGTCTAGCCCGGCTGATTTGTAGGGGTCCAGATTTTGCAGCTCTTTCAGAACATCAGCTATCTGGATTTGGGTGAATGAGAAATGGGGAAGCTTGGGCAAGTTGCTGTTGGGGTGCAGGGCTGTTGACCCGGGTAGGGGTAGCCAGGTGGAAAGCACAGCCAACTCTAGAACAATGCTCATTGAAATTCTCAATTATCATGGATTTATCGGTGGTGACAGTGTTTCCTAGCCTCAGTGCAGTGGGCAGCTGCACCGGCTTTATCACAGATGCAGAATTTTTCAGTGACAACACGTTTCTGGCAGCCTTCTTCCATTACACACAGGGGATTAGAGCATGCTAAACAGCACAGGTGGTCCGGTCCGGGTCTTCTGTAAACACGCTATAATGTGGGAATACTAACCCTATAAAAAGGTGCTTAACAATATACAGTGGCGGGAAAAAAGTATTTAGTCAGCCACCAATTGTGCAAGTTCTCCCACTTAAAAAGATGAGGCCTGTAATTTTCATCATAGGTACACTTCAACTATGACAGACAAAATTAGAAAAATAAATCCAGAAAATCACATTGTAGGATTTTTAATTAATTGATTTGCAAATTATGGTGGAAAATAAGTATTGTACCTATGAAGTGTACCTATGATGAAAATTACAGGCCTCATATTTTTAAGTGGGAGAACTTGCACAATTGGTGGCTGACTAAATACTTTTTGCCCCACTGTATGCATGTATGTATACACACACACACACACACACAGTACAAGTGTATATGTATATAGTACAAGTCAAATGTTTAGACACGATTACTCATTCAAGGCTCTTTATTTTCACTATTTTCTACATTGTAGAATGATAGTGAAGACATCAAAACTATGAAATAACACATGGAATCATGTAGTTACCAAAAAAGGTGTTAAATTATATTTTATATTTGAGATTCTTCAAAGTAGCCACCCTTTGCCTTGATGACAGCTTTGCACTCTCTAGGCACTCTCAAACAGCTTCACCTGGAATACTTTTCCAACAGTCTTGAAAGAGTTCCCACATATGCTGAGCACTTGTTGGCTGATTTTCCTTCACTCTATGGTCCAACTCATCCCAAAACATCTTAATTGGGTTGAGGCCAGGCGATTGTGTTTTGGCCAGGTCATCTGATGCAGCACTCTATCACTCTCCCTCTTGTTCAAATTGCCCTTACACAACCTGAAGGTGTGTTGGGTCATTGTCCTGTTAAAAAACAAATGATAGTCCCACTAAGCTCAAACCAGATGGGATGGCGTATCGCTGCAGAATGCTGTGGTAGCCATGCTGGTTAAGTGTGCCCTGAATTTTAAATAAATCCCCGACAGTGTCACCAGCAAAGCACCCCCACACCATCACACCTCCATGCTTCACGGTGGGAACCACACATGCGGAGATCATCCATTCACCTACTCTGCATCTCACAAAGACATGGCGGATGCAACCAAACATCTCAAATTTGGACTCATCAGACCAAAAGGACAGAGTTCTACAAGTCTAATGTCCATTGCTCATGTTTCTTGGCCAAAGCAAGTCTCTTCTTCTTATTGGTGTCCTTTAGTAGTGGTTTCTTTGCAGCAATTCGACTTGGTCTTTTACCAAATAGGGTTACCTTCAGTATACCACCCCTGCCTTGTCACAACACAACTGATTGGCTTAAACGCATTAAGGAAAGAAATTCCACAAATAAACTTTTACCAAGGTACACATCTCGATTGAAATGCATTCCAGGTGACTATGTCATGAAGCTGGTTGAGAGAATGGCTAGTGTGCAGAGCTTTGAGCTTTTCATTGTTTTGATGTCATCACTATTATTCTACAATGTAGAAAATAGTAAAAATAAAGAAAAACCCTGGAATGAGTAGGTGTGTCCAAACTTTTGACTGGTACTGTATTTATTTTTTATGGTTTCTCGCTGATATAAAATATAAGGAAGCGATGCATGTTAATGTTCAGACTTAGCGTTGGGGCTCTTAACTAAACATCCCCATACAGAAGATGCCGTCGCCCAATGACTTATGTGTAATGGAAATGAGAGTTGAGAGTCAGCACATAACAAATAGGTATAAGGGACTATAGTATTAGTGCAAGCCTCAAGCTCTCTTCATTCTATTAATCAATCATAGACACTTACCGACAGTTGTAGCTGCTTTGTTGTCTCTACCTTCTTGCCAATTTGTGCTGTTGTCTGTGCCCAAAAATGTTTGTACCATGTTTTGTGCTGCTACCATGTTGATGTGTCATGTGTTGCTGCCTTGCTATGTTGTTTTCTTAGGTCTCTCTTTGTGTAGTGTTGTCTCTCGTCGTGATGTGTTTTGTCTAATATATATATATATATTTAATTCCAGCCTCCGTCCCCGCAGGAGGCCTTTTTGCCTTTTGGTAAGCCATCATTTTAAATAAGAATTCGTTCTTAACTGACTTGCCTAGTTAAATATAATAAATAAAGCTATTAACGTCATGGAATCTTGCACCATGGACTCACCGTTTGTCGTAATCTCAAGGATAGTCTCTGAAGGGCCATGGTCTGGAACATGAATAAGTACATAAACCCAGGTCAGTTTACACAGTTACACTGGTGCCATCTGTACTATTGCAGGGGCGACCTTCACTGTAAAATAATTACTATGTTATTAGGACTAGCAATGTAATCTAAACTCAATAGCTAGCTAACCTTGCATTAGCTAGCTATATATCTGCTAGCAAGACACTGCACCATGCATCCTTGTTTTACAGTAACGTTACACTGCAGCAAGACTACAACAACTGTAGGTACACAACAATAATTTACCAACCAATTAATTCATTAAATTCAAAATTAAGATCCAAACAGGCAAGGTCATGTAGTTTTAGACGGTTCAGGTCTATTTTGAGAACACTGAAGAGTTGCACAATTTTGGTCGAACTGTCACCGTGCTAAATCCGTGGCAGTCGCCATATTGGTTTGTAGACGAAGGATGTTACGTAGAGAGCTCAAATATGCGCATCGTTTGCGCAAATCCAGATGTCATCCACATTTGTTTTAGAGCTAGGTGGTCTTATTTAGAACCAGTCTGATTTAAAAAAAAAAATCTATATATACAAAATAAATAGAGTCTACAGTTGGATAACCGAATGGTGGGTGATGAGAATAGTTGGCCTAAAATAGATTTAAGACAATGGACCTTGGATTTAGGCCTATAGGTTTGCAATCGTTATGACAGGAGGGGGGGGACCTCTATAAACATTCTCAGGATGATTCTATGCAAGATGGTCCCATAAATGTCAAAGTGGAGTATGCGGGAATGAAACCAAAAAATATATTGTTTTCGTTTGTAAACATAATAATAGCCTTATGCCTAATATTTGATATTCAACCACAATAATGCTCGATAGAGATCATTTTTCAGATGAAATACAATTTCTAAACAATAAAAAAAACAGTAGGCTTTGGCTGTATAGGCTTACAGTCTACTGGATCTACCATAGCGCACATCAATCACCCTTCTCTCCCTCCCTTCTCTCCCGCCTCTTGGAGCTCCTGAAAGAGTGTGCCGTGTGTTGCTTTCAGCTTGTTTGAGACTGCTGTAACCTTCTACTCAGTGCTTCTACTACGGGCGCTTTCCGCTCAGAAGCCCCCGTTTTGTGAATGGGCTTCAGTCCGCTCTGACTTCAACCGTTCCCGGGTAGCGCAAGGAACGAATTCAGATATGCAAACAGGTAACTGCTTGGGAAAGAAGGGCCAAGAGAAAGCCAGGCTTGATATGTCGTCGCCATTTTGTTAGTTTTTTTATATCATTATCTATTTCTAAATAATTTAGGCTATTTTGTGAACATAAGTTTTTGGCTACTTTTTAAAATCATTTAGATGCACATTGAACTGTTGAGGTATTTTATTATTTCGGCCAATTGCACATATAGCTTCTGAATACATTTTCTCATGAAAGTTGCCTTTGCTAAGAGATTGCTGGCGTATGTGCTCATCATTTATTACGAGTGAAGCTCGCAACGATGCAATCTAATAGAAAGCTGTCAACAATGTTTTGGCACAGAATGACGCAGCCTCGCGGGGGGCGTTCACCGTTCCCGAGCACAGTGCACGATCTGATCAGTCTGAAGGAAACAATGTAGCCTAACTTTCCCTTTTCCTGGCTGGCTGAGAAACAGTTACAAAATAAACTAAACAAAACTGGCCCGCGAGTGATAACCCACCTCCCCCATTTTTTATTACAAAATAAAACATAGGATTTTGTTTATGTAAAAAAAAAAAAAAAAAAAAAAAATGACAAGGAATTCAGCTGCACATTTGTTTAATTTAGGAAATATGTTCCCAAGTATACCGCAAATTAAAAAAGGGACATGTCTTTTGTATGTGATCATGTCTCAATGTAAGCAAGGTATGAAATTATTGTTATTTTCAAAATACAATCAATTATTGGTATTAGTTGTGGTGAATTTGCAGAATTATTATAATTATGTCCCGGCCCATAACCATCGACCCCGCGGCTGAATCTAGTTGCCTTCGCCTGCTGTACTGTAACTAGCTCTCCACCTAGCTGTCGAGACAAGTTACTACGGAGAATGCTGCTGTAGTGTCTTCAACCGAGCGCTATGAAAACCGCCGCGCAAATGTTGTTCTCTTCTGTATCCAGCCAGCCTATGCGTAGGGTTTCCTAGGAGGAGTAGGCCGAGCGACTTTAGTTATGTAACCACACCAATATCTGAATACAGCGCATGATTGTTGACGGTTGTCGAGAGGATAGGACAGTATCACCAATCTCTCTTATCTTGTCTAATATTGGCTAAACGCAGTTCTGGGACGCCACGCTGGGTAAGTAGCACGAATATGTCTAATTTTGTAACATATCAAACCATCATGTTATGTTAGTTAGTAAGTATATGCTAGCGTGCTGTATCACAGCGTTGCAACAATATGGCATCTACCATATCATTTATTATGGGGGTGTGGGACCAGTGTTGCATTTTCCCAGCACAGACTTGTTAATATTTATTAAGCCAATGTTGCTGACACTAGTATTATACGGCAGACAGGACAGATGAGGGCGAGGAAAGGGGTATGGACTCATCACACAAAAAAAGACTCTATCACCATAGAGAATTGTGATAACTGACAGACATGTAATAGTTTAATGTTTCAAGCCGTTGTGCAATTATATGTTTTATTGGCAGATGTTCTATGAAATATGCTATATGAATGACAACAACAACAATGGCACGTGTCATGTCATCGCCTACGTTATGTGTGCACTGTGCGTAATGCCTACAAGCTACCATAGTTCACACGATGCATCGCCATTCGCAAAATAAACTAGTGCGTAATGTTGACATGACAGTGACACCGTGAACGCGGGTAGAGCACACAAGTGTGTCCGGTACTGGACATCCCTCCGCTCTAGATCAGCCAGCCAGTGTAGCGACCAGGGTACACAATGTACGACCCACCCAACAAGAGCCTGATGCAGCCAGTAATAACTGTGAAGAGGACAGAGAGTGTGCGTGTGTCACAACAGTAGCTCTCTGAGATACATTGGTAACGAACATGTTAAGACTCCTGGGGGGAACTGATCATCTATTATTGAGAATGTCATTGTATTGGATTCATCGTTTGTGTGTGTCTCCAAAAGGTTTGATCCAATAGTTTGATATCAGACCATTTCTTACATGAATATATCACTTTGATTTATCTTGCCTTCCAGGTCTCCTACTTGGTCATTTTGTAAATATATATTATTTTCTGTAACTACTACATGTTCCCATCTCATTGATATCAAATTATTAGAGATGCACAAATTGTTTTTGCACCCACCATGTGTCATGTGTGTAATGGTCATGTGAGGTGAAATGTGCATATTTTGGGATGTGAACACTGTTTGTTTGTTTGACCTGACGAAGATCCGTGATTTGGGAGCTTTAACAGTGTGAGGGCCTTCTTGTTCTTTACTACTGTTCTTTATTAGCCCAGCACCTATGTTTTTAAGGATGTGTGTATGACCACAAACTTTTCTCTGTGTGTGTCTCATCAGCTTGTATGGAGTAGCGGTACCACTTAGTAAACTGCAATACTATCTCAACCAATCACTATCATGTACACTACATGATTGGAACTCGGTAGTGAGCGTTGCAGCTGAGGACAGACAATTTTTATGTGATACACACTTCAGCACTCGGGGTCCCATTCTGTCAGCTTGTGTGGCCTTGAAAATAAAAGAGCTCTAGGAGCTCAGATGCAAAATTTTAATTACCAACGTCGAAATGTAGGTAACCCTGATGAAGACAGCTTGGCTGTCGAAACGTTGGTAATTACATTTTTGCATCTGAGCTCCTAGAGTGTGCGGCTTTCTTTTATTTTCAAGTTTTCTTCTCCGCTAGCCAGCACCTCGCCTAAATAGGTGTGCGTTTCTTTTTCTTCTAGATCAGCTTGTGTGACCTACCACTTTGTGGCTGAGCCGTTGTTGCCCCTAGATGTTTCCATTTTACAATAACAGCACTTACAGTTGACCAGGGCAGCTCTAGCAGGGCAGAAATTTGATGAACTGACTTGATGGAAAAGTGGCATCCTATGACGGTGCCACGTTGAAAGTCACTGAGCTCTTCAGTAAGGCCATTCTACTGACAATGTTTGTCTGTGGAGATTGCATGGCTGTGTGCGCAATTGTATACACCTGTCAGCAACGGATGTGGCTGAAATAGCCGAATCCCTACATTTGAAGGGGTGTCCACATACCTTTGTATATATATATATAGAGTATTATGGGATGCTCTGTCAGTAGTGTGTTGTCATAGAGATGCTAATGTACTAGTAGTTATGGCTGATAACAGTGACAGTCTGATGGAGATAGTTGGATATGAGAGGGCCATTACAATGATTTAACCCACTGCTTGATGAGTGCTGAGGATCACAATGATAGTAGTGTCAAGTCTATCCATCACTCTGACATCTGCAATAGCTGTAGACCCGCTGCTTAAAGGCAGACTGAGCGAAATTACTTTTCCACAAGCAACACCGGAGATATTGAGATGAGCAAGATGCAAGACTTCACTTTCACTCAGTCACACACAGTATCTGCGCATGTGCAGGGGTTCGCTTCACGCTGTTCACAGAGTGGTAGCCAGGGCATCGAAACAGAGAAGTTGAGCCAATGCTCAATTACAGTAGTTGTTGCGAAAATTGACTCACTATGCTGTTTACTTTCTGCATCTACGTCGTATCGCTGAGTCTACTTTTAATGTTGAGATATCGTTGACTGCTGGTTAGTTATCACGACAGACACTTCCTTGGAACAGACAGACGGGTTGTTTATAGGACTGAGGGTCAAAACATTCATATTTAGTCATAGTGAATAGTACGATGAGCTTTTTTTCTGTCCAGTATGCATTGGCCACACCTTTTTTTTTACCTTTATTTTACTAGGCAAGTCAGTTAAGAACAAATTCTTATTTTCAATGACGGCCTAGGAACAGTGGGTTAACTGCCTGTTCAGGGGCAGAACGACAGATTTTGTACTTTGTCAGCTCGGGGATTTGAACTTGCAACCACTTGGCTACACTGCCGCTACCTCTTTCCTCAGTCTATCTACATGTCGGCTACGTGTGGGCCTGCTTGTTGACTCATGGCACTTGTACTTGTGTTATCTAATCACATAATGTTGCCTATTCTATAATGCCATATTCTGAAAATTAAAGGTATTTCAACCTGTCACTCAATCTAGCCAACTTGACATTGTATTGACAAACAGGGCTAAACTATATTGTACTGTAGTATACTGTCCTCTGTCTCACCATGTCACTGTGACTTCCACAATATGTATTCTCTCTCTCTCTCTCTCTCTCTCTCTCTGTCTCTCTGTCTCTCTGTCTCTCTCTCTCTGCGTCTGTCTGTCTATCTGGGTCAGACCACAGTAGTGGTCACTGTAGAGGTGACCAGTAGTCAGAGATACTGAGCTCTGTATGATATCATGGTCTGACTGGAAGCCTCTTCAGAGGAGAAGGACAAGGCACTGTTGAGAGACAGATGAGTTGTTTCATAAGAGGCTCTCCATAGAGAGTAAAGAATGTACAACAGGGTGTGTTTTTATTAGGAAATGAAGAGTATCTCAATGAGAGAGAGAGAGGGAGGAATGAGACATAGGGGAGTGAGACAGAGGGGATGAAAGGGAAAGAGTTATAGGAGATGGTGTTTGTTTTGCCGTGTATTGGTCAGCACAGACTACAGAGCAAGTGTGTATGTGTGAGACACAGAGAGACACAGAGACAGAGACGGAGACAGAGAGTAAACTATGGCTGTTCAGGGGAATGTTATTGTTGGGTGTGTTACTTGCCATAGCATCACATTAAAAGTCCATTTACAATGGGGTCAATGAAAAGCTTACTTGACTTAGAGGAAACCAGGGGAGGGGGAGGAATTCACACTCGTTTCCAAAAATAAGTTTTGCCCGTTCCTTCGGATTTGTGTTACACCACTACTGAGAGGGGAGGAGGGGAAAGTTCTGGAGGATGTGAATGGAAGGCTTGAGGTTGAAGAGGAGAAAAAGACTGAAGAGAAGAGGGGGAGGAAATATGGTTTTCATTAACAGGGATACGGTGCCTGGTGCTGGGTTGACCGTTTTACTGTGTGGTCTGATCAGAAAGAGAGAGAGAGTTGCTGACAGACATGAAACAGAAGGTTGGAGAGAAAAGAGAGAAAGGTGGAGTACAGTAGAGGGGAGGGAGGGAGGGAGAGAGGGAGGGAGGGAGAGAGGGAGGGAGAGAGGGAGAGAGGGAGAGGGAGAGAGGGAGGGAGAGGGAGAGAGGGAGGGAAAGGTAGCAGGATTGTAGTGTGGAGGGAAGTAGAAGTTGGTATCGAGCATGAGCCCTTAGATCTGTGATTCCTTCACAAAAGAAAGAAAGAAAGACGAAGGAAGGAATGATACCTTTTTAAAGAATTTGAAAAGAGTTTTCCAGTAAGTGCAGGCTTCCTTGGAAAGGGCTGCTCTGCTGAGTATGATTGGTCCCCTGGGGTTCTGTTCAGTGAGGTCATCAGTGAGGTCATCATCTGAATCATCTCCTGAGTGACTTTACTGCCATCTGCTTCATACAAACACACACACACACACACACACACACACACACACACACAAACACACACCATACACACACACACCGTACACACACACACACATACACACACACACCATACACACACACACCGTACACATGCGGCTAGGGAAATTGTATTGCAGCATTTTCTTCCGGACTTTGGACGGAGAGAGCGGAGGAAAGAGAGGGAGCCAGGCTGGGTGATGCTGTGGTCAGCTGCAGTGGAGAACAGGACATTTAGCTGGTGTCTCTTGTGGTCTGTTATAAGTATTATAGTAAGTGCCATAGAGGCAGTATAGTTTCTGTGTTTTCACCTTCTTGTAAAGTACTTTACATTTGGATTGTCATTGGGTTGTTTTTCAGTAAAGCTGACAGAGACTCCTGTTGTTGTTGTATTGCTGCTACTAATGTCTGATGTCAGTGAAATGACCTCTTTCTCTGTCTGTTTCTCTCTTTCACTCCATCCTTCTCAGTTCAAGTCTGACTGACTGACAGACAGAGAGGGACAGAGTGCTGGACAGTTGGGTCAAGAAAGCCTTTTGATATTTAATCTCTGGACAATACCTGTTCCCTTCCACCCTGGGTGCTGCACCCCCCACCCCTCCCCCCTCACATCTCTGATGGACCAGAGAGCGAAGGGGGGCCCATCTCTACCTCCACCATCCTCACTGCCTCTCCTCCCCACAGCCCCACCACAGCAGTACCCAGAGAAAGAGGTAGGCGGTGGGACGAGGAAGAGGATAGAGAAGGAAGGAGGTGGTGCAGTACTGGAGGTGCTCATTGAGGGGTGCTGTGGTGCTGCAGGGCAGAGACAGCTTCCATTCCCAGGCAGAGAGAGGAGCTGCACTGAGGGCAATGTGAGGCTGAGGATCGGAGTCCAAACGGCCAAACGCACCAAGAAACCTCCCAGGACCCTGGAGGGCTACGAGTGTAAACCCACCATCAGGACGTACCAGAGGCCTGGGAGGGGGCAGCAGGGAGGGGGGGTCAGGAGGGAGGGCGGAGTGGGCAGGGGAACCGTCCTCAGGAGGAGGGGGACGGAGAGCAGAACCAGGGGTCAGACCCCAGCACCACCCAGACCAGGAAGATACACTCCTCCTCGCCTCCGTCTTCATCATCATCATCATCATCATCAGCCCCTACAACCACCCCTCCCAGCCCAGCCAACCCTCAGACTGCGCCAGCCAAACAGGTAGGAAGAGAACCACCTCCACCTCACGGAATACCTGACTTTTTAACCACTTACTACTCATTTATTACATTGACTAGTGCTTCAGTTCTGCTTTATATACCGGGTCCCCTACAAATCTCTCCAGTGGGAAGAACTATTCCCATTTGACACAATTCTATATTATTACACATTAATGTAGGCTTGTGCATGATATGCATTAGTGTTCAGTATGTGTGTTTCCTATTCATCCTGGCGTGTTCTCCAGTCCAGAACACGCAGCGGCTCCTAATGGTTTCTAATAATAATAAGGTCAAGTGAGTGATTGTCTGGATAGAGGAACTTAAACAGCAGCAGTAGTGGTGCATTAGAATATAGAGAACAGGACTATTAATAGTCACACAGCACAGCAACTATTAGCAGCTGATCCAGACATTGGTCCATCAGCTCTTATGACAATCACCCACCCCAGAGAGTAGATTATTGCTTTAGCTGCAAACACCAGTCAGGCTGCAACAACGCAGCTCCCAAATTACAGGACAAGCATGAAATCTCAAGCCTCCTCATCTCTATTCGTGGCCATTTATAGCTACCAATAGCACAGCTGCCTTTCTCTCTAGTTCTCTCTCTACCCTGTCTCTTTCTCTCTAGTTCTCACTCTACCCTGCCTCTTTCTCTCTAGTTCTCTCTCTACCCTGTCTCTTTCTCTCTAGTTCTCTCTCTACCCTGTCTCTTTCTCTCTAGTTCTCACTCTACCCTGCCTCTTTCTCTCTAGTTCTCTCTCTACCCTGTCTCTTTCTCTCTAGTTCTCTCTCTACCCTGCCTCTTTCTCTCTAGTTCTCTCTCTACCCTGTCTCTTTCTCTCTAGTTCTCACTCTACCCTGCCTCTTTCTCTCTAGTTCTCTCTCTACCCTGTCTCTTTCTCTCTAGTTCTCTCTCTACCCTGCCTCTTTCTCTCTAGTTCTCTCTCTACCCTGTCTCTTTCTCTCTAGTTCTCACTCTACCCTGCCTCTTTCTCTCTAGTTCTCTCTCTACCCTGTCTCTTTCTCTCTAGTTCTCTCTCTACCCTGTCTCTTTCTCTCTAGTTCTCACTCTACCCTGCCTCTTTCTCTCTAGTTCTCTCTCTACCCTGTCTCTTTCTCTCTAGTTCTCTCTCTACCCTGCCTCTTTCTCTCTAGTTCTCTCTCTACCCTGTCTCTTTCTCTCTAGCTCTCTCTACCCTGTCTTTTTCTCTCTAGTTCTCTCTCTACCCTGTCTCTTTCTCTCTAGTTCTCTCTCTACCCTGTCTCTTTCTCTCTAGTTCTCTCTCTACCCTGTCTCTTTCTCTCTAGTTCTCTCTCTACCCTGTCTCTTTCTCTCTAGTTCTCTCTCTACCCTGCCTCTTTCTCTCTAGTTCTCTCTCTACCCTGCCTCTTTCTCGCTAGTTCTCTCTCTACCCTGCCTCTTTCTCGCTAGTTCTCTCTCTACCCTGCCTCTTTCTCGCTAGTTCTCTCTCTACCCTGCCTCTTTCTCTCTAGTTCTCTCTCTACCCTGCCTCTTTCTCGCTAGTTCTCTCTCTACCCTGCCTCTTTCTCGCTAGTTCTCTCTCTACCCTGCCTCTTTCTCGCTAGTTCTCTCTCTACCCTGCCTCTTTCTCGCTAGTTCTCTCTCTACCCTGCCTCTTTCTCTCTAGTTCTCTCTCTACCCTGCCTCTTTCTCTCTAGTTCTCTCTCTACCCTGCCTCTTTCTCTCTAGTTCTCTCTCTACCCTGCCTCTTTCTCTCTAGTTCTCTCTCTACCCTGCCTCTTTCTCTCTAGTTCTCTCTCTACCCTGCCTCTTTCTCTCTAGTTCTCTCTCTACCATGTCTCTTTCTCTCTAGTTCTCTCTCTACCATGTCTCTTTCTCTCTAGTTCTCTCTCTACCCTGCCTCTTTCTCTCAAGTTCTCTCTCTACCCTGCCTCTTTCTCTCTAGTTCTCTCTCTACCCTGCCTCTTTCTCTCTAGTTCTTTCTCTACCCTCTCTTTCTCTCTAGTTCTCTCTCTACCCTGTCTCTTTCTCTCTAGTTCTTTCTCTATCCTGTCTCTTTCTCTCTAGTTCTCTCTCTACCCTGTCTCTTTCTCTCTAGTTCTCTCTCTACCCTGTCTCTTTCTCTCTAGTTCTCTCTACCCTGTCTCTTTCTCTCTGTCTATTTTTACCTCCCCTCTTTTCACTACCTGCTCTCATTTCTCTTTCTCTCCACCTCTCTCTCTCTTTCTCCATCGCTCAATTTCTCCCCTTACCGAGTCAACCTCATTTCAGTCTCCATCACCTCAGCTTCTCTCCTCATGTGTCCTAATTTCTCTATTTTTCTCTCGCTCGCTCTCTCTCTCTTTTCCTCTCTCGCACTCTCTCTTCCTCTCTTTCTGTATCTCTCTCTCTGTCATTGTGTCCTTTAGCTGTCTTCCAACAGGCTTGCACCAGCACCCCACCCTTACTGTTTCTCTCTCTCTGTCATTGTGTCATTTAGCTGTCTTCCAACAGACTTGCACCAGCACCCCACCCTTACTGTTTCTCTCTCTCTGTCATTGTGTCATTTAGCTGTCTTCCAACAGACTTGCACCAGCACCCCACCCTTACTGTTTCTCTCTCTCTGTCATTGTGTCCTTTATCTGTCTTCCAACAGACTTGCACCAGCACCGCACCCTTACTGTTTCTCTCTCTCTGTCATTGTGTCATTTAGCTGTCTTCCAACAGACTTGCACCAGCACCCCACCCTTACTGTTTCTCTCTCTCTGTCATTGTGTCCTTTAGCTGTCTTCCAACAGACTTGCACCAGCACCCCACCCTTACTGTTTCTCTCTCTCTGTCATTGTCCTTTATCTGTCTTCCAACAGACTTGCACCAGCACCCCACACTTACTGTTTCTCTCTCTCTGTCATTGTGTCCTTTAGCTGTCTTCCAACAGACTTGCACCAGCACCGCACCCTTACTGTTTCTCTCTCTCTGTCATTGTCCTTTATCTGTCTTCCAACAGACTTGCACCAGCACCGCACCCTTACTGTTTCTCTCTCTATGTCATTGTGTCCTTTAGCTGTCTTCCAACAGACTTGCACCAGCACCCCACCCTTACTGTTTCTCTCTCTCTGTCATTGTGTCATTTAGCTGTCTTCCAACAGACTTGCACCAGCACCCCACCCTTACTGTTTCTCTCTCTCTGTCATTGTGTCATTTAGCTGTCTTCCAACAGACTTGCACCAGCACCGCACCCTTACTGTTTCTCTCTCTCTGTCATTGTGTCCTTTAGCTGTCTTCCAACAGACTTGCACCAGCACCGCACCCTTACTGTTTCTCTCTCTCTGTCATTGTGTCCTTTATCTGTCTTCCAACAGACTTGCACCAGCACCCCACCCTTACTGTTTCTCTCTCTCTGTCATTGTGTCATTTAGCTGTCTTCCAACAGACTTGCACCAGCACCCCACCCTTACTGTTTCTCTCTCTCTGTCATTGTGTCATTTAGCTGTCTTCCAACAGACTTGCACCAGCACCCCACCCTTACTGTTTCTCTCTCTCTGTCATTGTGTCATTTAGCTGTCTTCCAACAGACTTGCACCAGCACCGCACCCTTACTGTTTCTCTCTCTCTGTCATTGTGTCCTTTAGCTGTCTTCCAACAGACTTGCACCAGCACCCCACCCTTACTGTTTCTCTCTCTCTGTCATTGTGTCATTTAGCTGTCTTCCAACAGACTTGCACCAGCACCGCACCCTTACTGTTTCTCTCTCTGTCATTGTGTCCTTTAGCTGTCTTCCAACAGACTTGCACCAGCACCCCACCCTTACTGTTTCTCTCTCTCTGTCATTGTGTCCTTTAGCTGTCTTCCAACAGACTTGCACCAGCACCCCACCCTTACTGTTTCTCTCTCTCTGTCATTGTGTCATTTAGCTGTCTTCCAACAGACTTGCACCAGCACCGCACCCTTACTGTTTCTCTCTCTCTGTCATTGTGTCCTTTAGCTGTCTTCCAACAGACTTGCACCAGCACCCCACCCTTACTGTTTCTCTCTCTCTGTCATTGTGTCCTTTAGCTGTCTTCCAACAGACTTGCACCAGCACCCCACCCTTACTGTTTCTCTCTCTCTGTCATTGTGTCATTTAGCTGTCTTCCAACAGACTTGCACCAGCACCCCACCCTTACTGTTTCTCTCTCTCTGTCATTGTGTCATTTAGCTGTCTTCCAACAGACTTGCACCAGCACCGCACCCTTACTGTTTCTCTCTCTCTGTCATTGTGTCATTTAGCTGTCTTCCAACAGACTTGCACCAGCACCCCACCCTTACTGTTTTCTCTCTCTGTCATTGTGTCATTTAGCTGTCTTCCAACAGACTTGCACCAGCACCGCACCCTTACTGTTTCTCTCTCTCTGTCATTGTGTCATTTAGCTGTCTTCCAACAGACTTGCACCAGCACCGCACCCTTACTGTTTCTCTCTCTCTGTCATTGTGTCCTTTAGCTGTCTTCCAACAGACTTGCACCAGCACCCCACCCTTACTGTTTCTCTCTCTCTGTCATTGTGTCATTTAGCTGTCTTCCAACAGACTTGCACCAGCACCGCACCCTTACTGTTTCTCTCTCTCTGTCATTGTGTCCTTTAGCTGTCTTCCAACAGACTTGCACCAGCACCCCACCCTTACTGTTTCTCTCTCTCTGTCATTGTGTCCTTTAGCTGTCTTCCAACAGACTTGCACCAGCACCCCACCCTTACTGTTTCTCTCTCTCTGTCATTGTGTCATTTAGCTGTCTTCCAACAGACTTGCACCAGCACCGCACCCTTGCTGTTTCTCTCTCTCTGTCATTGTGTCATTTAGCTGTCTTCCAACAGACTTGCACCAGCACCCCACCCTTACTGTTTCTCTCTCTCTGTCATTGTGTCCTTTAGCTGTCTTCCAACAGACTTGCACCAGCACCCCACCCTTACTGTTTCTCTCTCTCTGTCATTGTGTCATTTAGCTGTCTTCCAACAGACTTGCACCAGCACCGCACCCTTGCTGTTTCTCTCTCTCTGTCATTGTGTCATTTAGCTGTCTTCCAACAGACTTGCACCAGCACCCCACCCTTACTGTTTCTCTCTCTTGTTTGCTCTCCTTTTCCCTCCCTCTTTCTCTTTCCTCTCCCTGTCCTCTCTCTGACCCACTAATGAACTATGCAGCTCTGAAACACATTACATTTACATACCTCTACTTCCTTGTTAACAAGGGCACAATGCGGTAAATTATTAGAAAATAACAGAACTCTATCATAGGTCTAACTGGGATTCTTTTGGAGAAATATTTCTTTTAAATATTTTTGATTATATGAAAATCTTTATCAGAAAAGATCTAGGTAATTTACAGGTAGATGACATAATAAATGACCAATCTGATCTGATAACAATGTGTTTATAACCATGTTTTCATCCCAGCAGGTCCCTGTGAACCTGGGCTATAAGAAATCAGACACCCTAACGGAGAAACCATGGCACCCTGACCCACCTGATGCCCACAGCAAACTACCCTCACCTGCCCAAATGGACCAGGCAACCCTCTCTTACCCCACAGCTTCATCCCCCCATTCCCCCCCTCCCTCATCACCCCATAACCCCTTGGTAAAGGACCCTAGCGGTGAGGGAGGTATGCTGAATGGGGAAGTACCTACAGTCACCTGCCATCCTACCAGACTCACAAAGGTCAAAGGTCGCAAACAGAACTGTTCTTCCTCAGCCGCCCCCACTAACGTGAACTCAGCCTCCAGCCCCCATCAGGCTGACCTTGCAGCCCAGGACAGGACTACAGGCTTCAGCTGCCCTCCTACACCACCCCCATCCACACCCCTACTTCCAGACCAGAGAGGAGCCCCAGTGGCTTATGGGAGACTGAGTCCTGCTGCCTCCCTCACCAGCCTGAGCAGGGGACCATTACTACCATCCTCTGTGGGAAATGGGAGAGGGAAGGAGGAGAAAGCCAAGAAGAAGAAAGAGAAAGATGACAAAGCGAGGGGTGAGAAAGGGAAGGGTAAGAGAGGGGAGAAGGGGAGAGGGAAGGAGGACAGAGGGAGGAATGAGAGTCCAAAGATGGACAGAAATGAGAGAGGGAAGGAGGGAACTGGGATGGATGAGAGCGGGAGGGATATGACGGGGAAGGAGGAGAGAAATGGGGACGAGGACAAGGAAAGAGAGAAGCCCAGAGACTTGAGGATGAATAAATCGCCCTCTTCTACAAAGTGTCAGATGTCTGAGGTTCAGAGCAGGAAGACAGGTACACCCAGCCCAGACCTGACCAGCAGAACAGGGGAATTAGGTGATACTGGTGCCCCCTCAAGACCCACCGTCTCTCCCTCCAACCCATCCACTGCCTCCTCTCCCCTCACTTCCCTTCCTCCTCCCTCTCTCTCTCTCCACTCTTCCTCTCCTCCTACCTCCCCGAGAGCAGGACAGCCGTCCGCTGAAGAAGCGTAAAACCCGACGGCCAAGCTGGACCAGGCTGGTGAACCGGGCACAGAGAATGGCAGAGAACCCAGATGGCCGCCAAGATGCCCCCTTAGTTGCCCCACAGACCCCCACTACCCCCCAGACATCCCCCACTACCTCCCAGACACCCGCAACTACCAACTCACCCAACCTTCGGTCAGCTGAGTCATGCCTAGCCCCCTCCGTTCCCCCACCCTCCAGTCTGTCCTCCCTCTCCCCCTCTACCTCCACCCCTGTGAGACCCAGACCAGCAGGTCGACCCCCATCCCCCACCCAGTCTCACCTGTTGACCTCTGACCCTAACCCTTTACCTGGACCTGACCGTCCCTTCAATCAGGCCAGAAAAAGGGGTCGCCCCAAATCCCAAACCTGGAGCTTGGACGAACCCCAACCCAGACACTCCCCTAAACCTACCCAAGCTGAGATGCTCCCTCATGGGCATGATGAGACTCCGGACCCCCATGTGCTCAACCCAGTGCTGGATCACAGGCCCACCCTCACCAGTCCCTCTTGCCCCAACCCCACACCCAGGAAACGAGGTCGCCCCAAACGGCTGCCACCCTCCCCCCTCCTCCCCAAACAGACTCCCCAGGACCAGAACAGGGGTACACTGACCCCCTCTGGAGATGAGGAGGGGGGTAAAGACTTCCCCTCTGAAAAGGGGAACAGGAAGCTGAGGATGAGGAGCATCATCGGAGAGATGAAGAGGAGGAAGAAGAGGAGGCTACTCAGGGAAATGCTTTCTGGGTGTGGAGGGGGGAAGGAGGGGAGAGGAAGAGAGGGAGGTAGGGAGAACTCTCGTGGGTGTGCAGGAGGGGTGTGTGGGTCGCCCACAGCACCCTTCCTGTCCTCTTCCTTTGGGGGTAAACTAGGTCCACAGATCAACGTGAGTAAGAGGGGGACCATCTACATGGGGAAGAGGAGAGGACGCAAACCCAAAGCTCCAGCTAACTCTAACCCTGCCTCTCAGTCCACACTGTTCACCAGTCTCTCTAGTTCCTCTCTCTTCTCCTCTCCCCAGCCCCATCCTCCCCTCTCTCACCCATTCCCCTCCCCATCTCTCACCCACTCCAGTGGAGCCCAAAGCCCTTACAGTGATGGAGGCTGCACAGAACCTGCTCCCTCCCTCTTCCTCCCCCACACCTTCTCCCTCCCCTCACCCTCCTCCTCCTGCGCATCGCCACGTCCTCTCTCCTCCTCCTTCTCCTCCTGCTCATCCCTCTCTCCCTCCCTAAAGAGGAGTTCTCCAGGTCAGGGACGACATCCCCTCTTCCACCATCCCTCCAGCAGACTCTCTTCTCCTCCTCTTCCTCACCCTCTTTACTCCCATCTGCCGGTCTTCCCCACACACCTGAAAGAGGCCACACCCTCACCTATCAGTAAATCACACAGCAAGGAGATGTTGCCTAGTGATAGTGTGATTGGAATGGACCACAACACTATCTCAGAGAGGGGGGAGAGGAGGGGCCGAGGGAGAGGGGGGGTAACCATGGGAATGACCTCAGATGTCACCCGGTCAGTGTTCCGGACAGGTTTAGGGGTCAACCTAAAGGGTCAGAGACAACCCTCACCCTCCATGTTACTAGAACACCCCCTCCCTGTACCCTCACCCATCAGAGTGTCAGCCTCACCCCCCTCTCCCCCCTCTGCCTCCCCCAGACACACGCCTCCTTCTGACTTAGTGGAACCCAGAGACAGACACAGGCACAGGCGGAGGGGGTACGAATGTCCCTATACCTGCCCCCCCTGCCCCTGCCTAGGGCACAACCAGTGCTCCCACCTGGACCTCTGCCCCTGCCTAGGGCACAACACACACAAGAGACAGAAACACAAACACAAGAGGAAGTACCAGCACCTGCTCATGCACGCGCACGACCCAGACTTCCTCTCTGAACTGGACGATCTCATTGGGCAGTTCAGCGAGGTCCGCATCGGGCGCCACCGTGATTGGGCCAGAGCTGGATTGGGGCAGGATCTCGATGAGAGTGGGGAGAAAAGACGCCACTCTTCCTTATTGTCATCGCAAAATTTCCGCTCAAACGTTTACAGAATCAACTTGAGTGGATACTACTCACCTCACCCCCTGTCTTACCCCCCTCACCCCTCCTTCTCCCCGCTCCACCCCCACCCCTGCCACGGCCTGCCTTATGGCAGCAGAAAGCCAGAGCAGAGGTTGAGGTGTGGCTGTCCCACCAAGCCCTGTGAGTCCTTAGACCAGGGTGACTGTGGCCAGGGGCGGAGGTGTGCCTTACAGGGTATCACAGGGCACCTCCACCCCTCCTCTCTCAGTACCCCCCTGGCCTCCTCCACCACCTCTTCCACCACCCCCATGCCTCTGGGTTTTGGCTACTACAGAGGCTATCCTCTGACCATGGCCCATTACCCAAATCCCCACCCCTCCTTTCCCCTGCCTCCCCTCGCCCCTACGCCCCCACCTTCACCCCCTCACCTCCTCCTCAACCCAGCCAGGTTCCACAGGAGGAGGAGCAGGCAGCTGAGGGAGGCTGGGTTGGGTGGAGGTGGAGGTGAGGACATGGGGGTTATGGGTGAGGGAAAGAGGGCCGGGGTCCGTTCCTGTCCAGCAGGGTCCGTCCCTGGTCGGTCCTGTGTCTGTGGGGGGAGTGAACACAAGCTCAGACACAAACATCGTCACAGACAGCGTGATCGTGATGGAAAGGAAGAAGGGGATAAGAGAGTTGCCGGGTCACAGCTAAGGTCAGAGTTCACCACAGGATCAGGAGGAAGTAGAAAGACTGGAGGACAAGGGAGTGCTGGGTTGATGGAGTCTCCATGGCAACATAGGCACGGCAAATACCCCTCTTCTTTCTTCTCTGCTTCTGTTAAACCAGCCTCTTCATCATCATCATCAGAGAGGCTCAAACACACACCCCTCACCTGTCTAGGCTCCTCTCACCTTTCCTCGTTTGGAGAGGGCTGGGGGGTTCGGCAGAACCCCTGGCTGAGGAGAGGGGGGCTGGGGGCAGGATTCAGACCCCTCGATCCCACCTGGGGCACTCTGACAGAAGGGCAGAGGACGGCCGCTGTGGGGGAGTCAGAGAGAGAGGCGGGGGAGAGACACACGCCCTGTCACAGCACCTTCACCCCCCCGACACACACCAACCTCTTCACCTCCTCTGCCACCAGTGGGAGGGGCATGAGGAACGGAAGAGACAATTGGAGACCAGGGAATCAAGACGGGTCACTGAGGAGTGAGGAGACATCACAGACAGAGAGGAGAGGCACAGGTGAGACTGGGGAGTGAGTGAGTGAGTGAGTGAGTGAGTGAGTGAGTGTGAGTGTGAGTGTGAGTGTGAGTGTGAGTGTGAGTGTGAGTGTGTGTGTGTGTGTGTGTGTGTGTGTGTGTGTGTGTGAGAGTGAGAATATTATTGAAGCCAGGCACCCAGGCTAGACATACTACAGTGACAGCAGGTTTTCACATAGCAGAGACAGTAGTAAGGTTGGTAGACTGTCCTTCTCCCAGGTCTATGTAATCAGTACATCAGACATGATATTGGGGAGGAAATTAGTCTCTGTTCTTTTTATTACTACAGCAAGTTACAGACTTGAACAGAGAACCTGCATGACACATGAACTGTCACATATACACACACGCAGGAGAGGGGGGCTGGGGGCAGTACACTAACTCACACACGCAGGAGAGGGGGCTGGGGGCAGTACACTAACTCACACACGCAGGAGAGGGGGCTGGGGGCAGTACACTAACTCACACACGCAGGAGAGGGGGGCTGGGGGCAGTACACTAACTCACACACGCAGGAGAGGGGGCTGGGGGCAGTACACTAACTCACACACGCAGGAGAGGGGGGCTGGGGGCAGTACACTAACTCACACACGCAGGAGAGGGGGCTGGGGGCAGTACACTAACTCACACACGCAGGAGAGGGGGGCTGGGGGCAGTACACTAACTCACACACGCAGGAGAGGGGGGCTGGGGGCAGTACACTAACTCACACACGCAGGAGAGGGGGGCTGGGGGCAGTACACTAACTCACACACGCAGGAGAGGGGGGCTGGGGGCAGTACACTAACTCACACACGCACACATTATTTTCCCCTCATTTATTGGTTCATTCTCACAGTCTGTTAATAATCCTTCCAGTCCGATCTGCCAGAGATCTTAGAAATGTCTCTGGTTGTGAAGTTGGCTGCCTGCTGTGCTGTTTGAGCCCTGGGCTATGAAGCTATGAGCAGAACACAGTCATTAGTTAACCACCAGTCTCTATGTATAGTCCTGTTCATGTGTCACTGTCTCAGCTGCTGCTTGTCTGGCTGCCTGCATTGCCAACATACTGTACACTGTCTGGCTGCCTGCCTATATGGCCAACATACTGTATACTGGCTGGTTGGCTGCCTGCATTGCCAACATACTGTACACTGTCTGGCTGCCTGCCTATATGGCCAACATACTGTACACTGGCTGGTTGGCTGCCTGGCTGGCCGGTCAACATACTGTACACTGTCTGCCTGGCTGGCTGGCTGGCCAATATACTGTATACTGTCTGGCTACATGGCCAACATACTGTACACTGTCTACCAGGCTGGCTGGCTGGCTAACATAATGTATACTGTCTGCCTGGCTAGCTGGCTGGCCAATATACTGTACACTGTCTGCCTGGCCAACATACTGTACACTGTCTGTCTGCCTGCCTGTATGGCCAACATACTGTACACTGTCTGCCTGAATGGCTGGCTGGCCAACATACTGTACACTGTCTGCCTGGCTGGCTGGCTGGCCAACATACTGTATACTGTCTGCCTGGCTGGCTGGCCAACATACTGTACACTGTCTGCCTGGCTGGCTGGCTGGCCAACATACTGTATACTGTCTGCCTGGCTGGCTGGCCAACATACTGTACGCTGTCTGGCTGTCTGTCTGCCTGGTTGGCCGGCAAACATACTGTACACTGTCTACCTGACTGGCTGGCTGGCCAACATACTGTACTGTCTGCCTGGCTGCATGGTCAACATACTGTACACTGTCTGCCTGGCTGCATGGTCAACATACTGTACACTGTCTGCCTGGCTGGCTGGCCAACATGCTGTACACTGTCTGCCAGGCTGGCTGGCTGGCTAACATAATGTATACTGTCTGCCTGGCTGGCTGGCCAATATACTGTACACTGTCTGCCTGGCTGGCTGGCTGGCCAACATACTGTACTGTACGCTGGCTGGCTGGCCAACATACTGTACTGTACACTACCTGGCTGGCTGGCCAACATACTGTACTGTACACTGCCTGGCTGGCCAACATACTGTACTGTACACTGCCTGGCTGGCTGGCCAACATACTGTACTCTACACTGCCTGGCTGGCTGGCCAACATACTGTACTGTACACTGCCTGGCTGGCTGGCCAACATACTGTACTGTACACTGCCTGGCTGGCTGGCCAACATACTGTACTGTACACTGCCTGGCTGGCTGGCCAACATACTGTACTCTACACTGCCTGGCTGGCTGGCCAACATACTGTACTGTACACTGGCTGGCTGGCTGGCTGGCCAACATACTGTACTGTACACTGGCTGGCTGGCTGGCTGGCCAACATACTGTACTGTACACTGGCTGGCTGGCTGGCCAACATACTGTACTGTACACTGGCTGGCTGGCTGGCCAACATACTGTACTGTACACTGCCTGGCTGGCTGGCCAACATACTGTACTGTACACTGCCTGGTTGGCTGGCTGGCCAACATACTGTACTGTACACTGCCTGGCTGGCTGGCTGGCCAACATACTATACTGTACACTGCCTGGCTGGCTGGCCAACATACTGTACTGTACACTGCCTGGCTGGCTGGCTGGCCAACATACTGTACTGTACACTGGCTGGCTGGCTGGCTGGCCAACATACTGTACTGTACACTGGCTGGCTGGCTGGCCAACATACTGTACTGTACACTGGCTGGCTGGCTGGCCAACATACTGTACTGTACACTGCCTGGCTGGCTGGCCAACATACTGTACTGTACACTGCCTGGTTGGCTGGCTGGCCAACATACTGTACACTGCCTGGCTGGCTGGCCAACATACTGTACTGTACACTGCCTGGCTGGCTGGCTGGCCAACATACTGTACTGTACACTGCCTGGCTGGCTGGCCAACATACTGTACTGTACACTGCCTGGCTGGCTGGCTGGCCAACATACTGTACTGTACACTGCCTGGCTGGCTGGCCAACATACTGTACTGTACACTGCCTGGCTGGCTGGCCAACATACCGTACTGTACACTGCCTGGCTGGCTGGCTGGCTGGCCAACATACTGTACTGTACACTGCCTGGCTGGCTGGCCAACATACTGTACTGTACACTGCCTGGCTGGCTGGCCAACATACCTTACTGCACACTGCCTGGCTGGCTGGCCAATATATGGTTCTGTACACTGCCTGGCTGGCTGGCCAACATATGGTACTGTACACTGCCTGGCTGGCTGGCCAACATACTGTACTGTACACTGCCTGGCTGGCTGGCTGGCCAACATACGGTACTGTACACTGCCTGGCTGGCTGGCCAACATACTGTACTGTACACTGCCTGGCTGGCTGGCTGGCCAACATACTGTACTGTGCACTGTCTGGCTAGCTGGCTGGCCAACATACTGTACTGTACACTGCCTAGCTGGCCAACATACTGTACTGTACACTGCCTGGCTGGCCAACCTGCGATACTATACACTGCCTGGCTGACTGGCCAACGTACTGTACTGTACACTGCCTGGCTTTCTGGCTGGCCAACGTACTGTACTGTACACTGCCTGGCTAGCTGGCTGGCTGGCCAACATACTGTACTGTACACTGCCTGGCTGGCTGGCCAACATACTGTACTGTACACTGCCTGGCTGGCTGGCCAACATACTGTACTGTACACTGCCTGGCTGGCTGGCCAACATACTGTACTGTACACTGCCTGGCTGGCTGGCCAACATACTGTACTGTACACTGCTTGGCTGGCTGGCTGGCCAACATACTGTACTGTACACTGCCTGGCTGGCTGGCCAACATACTGTACTGTACACTGCCTGGCTGGCTGGCCAACATACTGTACTGTACACTGCCTGGCTGGCTGGCTGGCCAACATATGGTACTGTACACTGCCTGGCTGGCTGGCCAACATACTGTACTGTACACTGCCTGGCTGGCTGGCTGGCCAACATACGGTACTGTACACTGCCTGGCTGGCTGGCCAACATACTGTACTGTACACTGCCTGGCTGGCTGGCTGGCCAACATACTGTACTGTGCACTGTCTGGCTAGTTGGCTGGCCAACATACTGTACTGTACACTGCCTAGCTGGCCAACATACTGTACTGTACACTGCCTGGCTGGCCAACCTACGATACTATACACTGCCTGGCTGGCTGGCCAACGTACTGTACTGTACACTGCCTGGCTGGCTGGCTGGCCAACGTACTGTACTGTACACTGCCTGGCTGGCTGGCCAACATACTGTACTCTACACTGCCTGGCTGGCTGGCCAACATACTGTGCAATACACTGCCTGGCTGGCTGACCAATATACTGTACTGTACACTGCTTGGCTGGCTGGCCAACATACTGTACTCTACACTGGCTGGCTGGCTGGCCAACATACTGTACTGTACGCTGGCTGGCTGGCCAACATACTGTACTGTACACTGCCTGGCTGGCTGGCCAACATACTGTACTGTACACTGCCTGGCTGGCTGGCCAACATACTGTACTGTACACTGCCTGGCTGGCTGGCCAACATACTGTACTCTACACTGCCTGGCTGGCTGGCCAACATACTGTGCAATACACTGCCTGGCTGGCTGACCAACATACTGTACTGTACACTGCCTGGCTGGCTGGCCAACATACTGTACTGTACACTGCCTGGCTGGCTGGCCAACATACTGTGCAATACACTGGCTGGCCATGCTGGCCAACATACTGTACTGTACACTGCCTGGCTGGCTGGCCAACATACTGTACACTGCCTGGCTGGCTGGCCAACATACTGTACTGTATACTGCCTGGCTGGCTGGCCAACATACTGTACTGTACTCTGCCTGGCTGGCTGGCCAACATACTGTACTGTACTCTGCCTGGCTGGCTGGCTGGCCAACATACTGTACTGTACACTGCCTGGCTGGCTGGCCAACATGCTGGACTGTACACTGCCTGGCTGGCTGGCTGGCCAACATACTGTACTGTACACTGCCTGGCTGGCTGGCTGGCCAACATACTGTACTGTACACTGCCTGGCTGGCTGGCTGGCCAACATACTGTACTGTACACTGCCTGGCTGGCTGGCTGGCCAACATGCTGTACTGTACACTGCCTTGCTGGCTGGCTGGCCAACATACTGTACTGTACACTGCCTGGCTGGCTGGCTGGCCAACATACTGTACTGTACACTGCCTGGCTGGCTGGCCAACATACTGTACTGTACACTGCCTAGCTGGCTGGCGAACATACTGTGTAGTACACTGGCTGGCCATGCTGGCCAACATACTGTACTGTACACTGCTTGGCTGGCTGGCCAACATACTGTACTGTACACTGCCTGGCTGGCTGGCGAACATACTGTACTGTACACTTCCTGGCTGGCTGGCCAACATACTGTACTGTACACTGCCTGGCTGGCTGGCGAACATACTGTACTGTACACTGCCTGGCTGGCTGGCAAACATACTGTACTGTACACTGCCTGGCTGGCGAACATACTGTGAAATACACTGTTTGGCTGGCCAACATACTGTACTGTACACTTCCTGGCTGGCTGGCCAACATACTGTACTGTACACTGCCTGGCTGGCTGGCGAACATACTGTACTGTACACTGCCTGGCTGGCTGGCAAACATACTGTACTGTACACTGCCTGGCTGGCGAACATACTGTGAAATACACTGTTTGGCTGGCCAACATACTGTACTGTACACTGCCTGGCTGGCTGGCTGGCCAACATACTGTGCAATACAGTGGCTGGCTGGCCAACATACTGTACTGTACACTGCCTGGCTGGCTGGCCAACATACTGTACTCTACACTGCCTGGCTGGCTGGCCAACATACTGTACTGTACACTGCCTGGCTGTCTGGCTGGCCAACATACTGTACTGTACACTGCCTGGCTGGCGAACATACTGTACTGTACACTGCCTGGCTGGCTGGCGAACATACTGTGCAATACACTGGCTGGCTGGCCAACATACTGTACTGTACACTGCCTGGCTGGCTGGCCAACATATACTACTGTACACTGCCTGCTTGTCTGGCTGGCTGGCTGGCCAACATACTGTACTGTACACTGCCTGGCTGAGTGGCTGGCCAACATACTGTACTGTACACTGCCTGGCTGTCTGGCCAACAATACAGTACACTGCCTACCTGGCTGGCTAGCTGGCCAACATATTGTACTGGACACAGCCTGGCTGGCTGGTCAACATACTATACTGTACACTGCCTTTCTGACTGGCTGGCCAACATACTGCATTCTACACTTCCTGGCTGGCTGGCCAACATACTGTACTCTACACTGGCTGGCTGGCTGGCCAACATACGGTACTCTACACTGCCTGGCTGGCTGGCCAACATACTGTACTGTACACTGCCTGGCTGAGTGGCTGGCCAACATACTGTACTGTACACTGCCTGGCTGTCTGGCCAACAATACAGTACACTGCCTACCTGGCTGGCTAGCTGGCCAACATATTGTACTGGACACAGCCTGGCTGGCTGGTCAACATACTATACTGTACACTGCCTTTCTGACTGGCTGGCCAACATACTGCATTCTACACTTCCTGGCTGGCTGGCCAACATACTGTACTCTACACTGGCTGGCTGGCTGGCCAACATACGGTACTCTACACTGCCTGGCTGGCTGGCCAACATACTGTACTCTACACTGGCTGGCTGGCTGGCCAACATACGGTACTCTACACTGCCTGGCTGGCTGGCCAACATACTGTAATCTACACTGCCTGGCTGACTGGCCAACATACTGTACTCTACACTGCCTGGTTGGCTGGCCAACATACTGTACTCTACACTGCCTGGCTGGCTGGCCAACATACTGTACTCTACACTGCCTGGCTGGCTGGCCGACATACTGTACTCTACACTGCCTGGCTGACTGGCCAACATACTGTACTCTACACTGCCTGGCTGGAAAACCCCTAGAAGGAAAGTCTGCTCATTCAGTGTTAATGTTGGGGAATTTTGGAAAGATGGGAAGAAAGGAGATACTTGAGGAGAAGAGCGGGATGGCGGGGGACTGATCTTGAGGGAGGATAGAGAGGGAGGGCAGAGGGAGGGAGGTAGAGTGTTGTTTTTGAGAGGGGAGGATGGATTTGTTTGGCATTCGCACACGATCTAACCAGACACATATGTAACTGAGCACACACACACAGCCCACACACACATTCTAATGTATAATTTGTGTGTGTGTGTGGGTGTTTGCGCGTGCGAGCGTATGTGTGTGTGTATACCAGAGGGGGCTTGTGGGAGGAGATATAGGTGGACGGACAGGCTCTTTGTAATGCCTGGAATGGAATCAGTGGAATGGTACCAAACACATCAAATACATGGAAAGATTGACTCTGTTCCAATGATTCTATTCCAGCCACTACAATGAGCCCGTCCTCCTAAAGCTCATTCCACCAGCCTCCTCTGGTGCATATTGTGCATGTGTGTGTGTGTGTGCTTGACTGCTTGTTGTTATTCCCAGAAGGGGAGTATATGATTTGAGGGGAATACCAGGCAGCAGTGCAAAGGAAGTGTAGAGTCACCCCATCCCAGGGACACACTGAGACAGACTGCTGCTTTTTCAGTTACTGATACATATACACCTCTCCTCTCTCTCTCTCTCTCTTCCCCTCTCTTTATTTCCCAATCATTCCCTTTCTCCTCCCTCTGTCTCCCACCTCTCTCCCACCTCTCTCTCGCTCCCTGTCCTTGCTCCAATGACTTCTCTCTGGACTCCAGACCCACACTATGACCTGAGCAGAAGGCAACTGAAGTGGCTGAGAAGTGGTCAACGTTTTGGGGCTAAGAGAGGGCCTGGACGACCCAGGAAGAACCCTCTAGCCTCCCCTTTGCTCTCCCCCTTCCTCTCGCCTACAAGCCAACCAAACCCTCCAACTGAGACAGACGTCCAGAACAGAGACAGAAACAGAGGAAGAGGAGGAGGAGATTCAGTACAAGAGGTGATTGAAGCTGTGATTCACAGCCAGAGGAGGAGAAGACGGAAGAGGAGGCACATTGAGAAAGAGGAGGTCGAGCATCCATCCTGTCTCCAAAGGTAAACCGTCAGAACTCACCCTCATCCCAACTGACCCAACGAGTGCCCTCGCAAATGGTTGCAAAGTTTAACGCAACATTTCACTCCCACAGCGATCAAAGTGCTACTGAGAAAGTCTAGAAAATGCATGCTATTTTACATACCCTGCAACGAGCTGCTAGATGTGCACTGAAGACTTAATAGTTCACACAGACAAAGTATATTAACACATGGTTGACAGCACTGTGTGCTAAGCCAGTGCCCTTTCTCTCTCTTTTTCTTTCTCTCTATCCTATCTCTCGCTCTCTCACTTTATTCCTTCCTCTTAGTTCTGGTGAAGGTGAGCCAGTCACCCACACCCCCTCCATATGCACAGGCCAATCAGAGCTAACCCAAACTCCATCCCTAACCCCGGCCAGCCAATCAGATAAGGGAGCTGACCAGCTGCCTAGGAAGAGGTTTCAGAGGGCGGGGCTCTACTCAGATGACTACAAAACTACAGAGTGAGTTATCATGCACCTATTCATACAATCTAACTTCACATACTCTGAATTGATTTCACAAATGGTTTGTATTCTTTATTTATTTATTTAAATTTTTTAACCCCCTTTTTCTCCCCAATTTCGTTAGTAATTACTATCTTGTCTCATCGCTACAACTCCCGTACGGGCTCGGGAGAGACGAAGGTTGAAAGCCATGCATCCTCCGAAACACAACCCAACCCAACCAAGCCGCACTGCTTCTTAACACAGCGCGCATCCAACCCGGAAGCCAGCCGCACCAATGTGTTGGAGGATACACCGTGCACCTGGCTACCTTGGTTAGCGCGCACTGCGCCCGGCCCACCACAGGAGTCGCTGGTGCACGATGAGACAAGGATATTCCTACCGGCCAAACCCTCCCTGACCCGGACGACGCTAGGCCAATTGTGCGGACCTCCCGGTCGAGGCTGGCTGCGACAGAGCCTGGGCGCGAACCCAAAGCTAGCGCTGCGCCACAAATGGTGTGTATTCTATTAATTCCATTGTGTAAATGTGTCTCTTCCCCAGTCCCTCCTCTCAGAACCAGCTGAACAGAGAGAGACTGGAATATACACCAGGAGAACAAGACTACAGCCTCCTGCCTGCTCCCATACATGTTGGTGAGTGAGTTTTTATTTCAAAGAAATTGATTCCACCTTTATTTAACCAGGTAGGCCAGTTGAGAACAAGTTCTCATTTACAACTGTGACCTGGCCAAGATAAAGCAAAGCAGTTTGACACAAACAACAACACAGAGTTACACATGGAATAAACTAACCAACAGTCAATAACACAATAGAAAAAAGTCTATATACAGTGTGTGCAAATGGCGTGAGGAGGTAAGGCAATAAATAGGCCATAGTAGCGAAGTAATTACAATTTAGCAAATGAACACTGGTGTGATAGATGTGCAGATGATGATGTGCAAGTAGAAATACTGGTGTGCAAAAGAGCAAAAAAAGTAAATTAAAACAATATGGGGATGAGGTAGGTAGTTAGATGGGCTGTGTACAGCTGCAGCGATCGGTATGCTGCTCAGATAGCTGATGTTTAAAGTTAGTGAGGGAGATTTGTCTCCAACTTCAGCGATTTTTGCAATTTGTTCTAGTCATTGGCAGCAGAGAACTGGAAGGAAAGGCGGCCAAGGGGGGTGTTGGCTTTGGGGATGACCAGTGAGATATACCTGCTGGAGCGCGTTCTATGGGTGGGTGTTGTTAGGGTGACCACTGAGCTGAGATAAGGCAGAGCTTTACCTAGCATAGACTTATAGATGACCTGGAGCCAGTGGGTCTGGCGACGAATATGAAGCGAGGGCCAGCCGATAAGAGCATACAGGTCGCAGTGGTGGGTAGTATATGGGGCTTTGGTGACAAAACGGATTGCACTGTGACAGACTGCATCCAGTTTGCTGAGTAGAGTGTTGGAGGTTATTTTGTAAATGACATCGCCGAAGTCGAGGATCAGTAGGATGGTCAGTTTTACGAGTGTATGTTTGGCAGCATGAGTGAAGGAGGCTTTGTTTTGTGAAATAGGAAGCTGATTGTGGATTTAATTTTGGATTGGAGATGTTTAATATGAGTCTGGAAGAAGAGTTTAGTCTAGCCAAACACCTAAGTATTGGTAGTTGTCCACATATTCTAAGTCCGTCCAGATTAGTGATGCGGGTGGGTGTGGGCAGCGATCGGTTGAAGAGCATGCATTTAGTTTTACTAGCGTTTAAGAGCAGTTGGAGGTCACGGAAGGAGTGTTGTATGGCATTGAGGCTTGTTTGAGGGTTGGTTAACACTGTGTCCAAAGAAGAGCCAGATGTATACAGAATGTCGTCGTCTGCGTAGAGGTGGATCAAGGAAACACCCCCAGCAAGAGCGTCATCGTTGATATATACCGGATTGCACAGCGGAGAAAGTACGGTGGGATTCGAAATGGTCAGTGATCTGTTTGTTAACTTGGCTTTCAAAGACTTTTGAAAGGCAGGGCAGGATGGATATAGCTCTGTAACAGTTTGGCTCTAGAGTGTCACCTCCTTTGAAGAGGGGGATGACCGCGGCAGCTACCCAATCTTTAGGAATCTCGGTCGATACGAAAGAGAGGTTGAACAGACTGGTAATAGGGGTTGCAACAATGGCGGCAGATCATTTTAGAAAGAGAGGGTCCAGATAGTCTATCCCAGCTGATTTGTATGGGTCCAGGTTTTGCAGCTCTTTCAGAACATCTGCTATCTGGATTTGGGTGAAGGAGAAGCTGGGGAGGCTTGGGCAAGTAGTTGCAGGGCAAGTACCATGGGGAGAACAAGTATTTAATACACTGCCGATTTTGCAGTTTTTCCTACTTATAAATGTAGAGGTCTGTAATGTTTTATCATAGGTACACTTCAACTGTGAGAGACGGAATCTAAAACAAAAATCCAGAAAATCACATTGTATGATTTTTAAGTAATTAATTTGCATTTTATTGCATGACATAAGTATTTGATACATCAGAAAAGCAGAACTTAATATTTGGTACAGAAACCTTTGTTTGCAATTACAGAGATCATACGTTTCCTGTAGTTCTTGACCAGGTTTGCACACACTGCAGCAGGGATTTTGGCCCACTCCTCCATACAGACCTTCTCCAGATCCTTCAGGTTTCGGGGCTGGTCAAGGGCAGTCAGGTCTGGAGTGAACCAAGGGCAATATCTGTTCTTAGTTCTACATTTTTTGAAAGGGGCATGCTTATTTTAGATGGTGAGGAAATTACTTTTAAAGAACAACCAGGAATTCTCTACTGACGGGATGAGGTCAATATCCTTCCAGGATACCCGGGCCGGGTCGATTAGAAAGGCCTGCTCGCAGACGTGTTTCAGGGAGCGTTTGACAGTGATGAGGGGTGGTCGTTTGACTGTGGACCCATAGCGGATGCAGGCAATGAGGCAGTGATAGCTGAGATCCTGATTGAAAACAGCAAAGGTGTATTTGGAGGGCAAGTAGGTCAGGATAATATCTATGAGGGTGCCCATGTTTTGGGATTTAGGGTTGTACCTGATGGGTTCTTTGATAATTTGTGTGAGATTGAGAAGATCTAGTTTAGATTGTAGGACTGCCGGGGTGTTAAGCATATCCCAGTTTAGGTCACCTAACAGAACGAAGTGTGTTTGTGTCTGTCAGGTTTTTAACACCCCATTTCTCTCACAGGGAAGTACTTAAGAATGAGACGGATTGACTTTCAGTTGCCCTTTGACGTCATGTGGCTCTTCAGGCACAACCAGGTGTGTAACACACACACACACACACACACACACACACACACACACACACACACACACACACACACACACACAGAGAATAAACTCACTCACTTGAATGACCATGTCTCTGTGTGTTCCAGCTCCACAAAGAGCCAGATGTTCCTCAGACCAGAGAGATCTCATTCTGTGAGTACCCTAAAGTCACAGAGTACCCTAAAGTCACAGAGTACCCTAAAGTCACAGAGTACCCTAAAGTCAGAGATGGCTCCTGCATGTGCTTACGGTGCATACCGTACACAACGTTTATACTGTAGTGTGTACATCAATACTTGACTTCAACATGACTTACCACCCTACTTGGTTGGGGGGGGGGGGGACATCCCACTGTTGCAGTGACACGTTGAAAGTGTTCAGTCTGTGTGGAGGGGTCCATACCTCATTTCTCTCTGTCTGTCTTTGTTGTCCTCCCAGACCAACCAAAAGAGAAGAGCCTGTCCAGTCACCAGACAGGGGTGTCCCTCCCTCCCTCTCCCCAGGAGGAGTGTTCCAGTCCCAGTAGGAAGCTGTTTCCCTACCTGGACATGGCGCCTATGACCACCAGTGACAGGTAAAGACAGAAGACAACCCGCCATGTCAATACACATGGACGTGCAGACTAGTAGTTTGTGTGCATTTCTCAAAATAATGATCTTATTTATGTATTTGTTTGATTGTCAGGGTGTTCGTCCTGAAGCACCGCGTGTTCCTTTTGAGGAACTGGGAGAGGGTCAGAGACAGACAGATACGCCTGAGGAGGGGGAGAGAGGGGGAACGAGAGAAAGATGGAGGAGGAGTTTCCAGCTATGTAGCTACTGGGGACATCAACAGCCACATCATGTCAGGTCCATGAAGCAAGTGTGTGTGTTAGTTTAAGTTTTTGTAGGTGTGTGTGTGTGTTCATGGACATAGATGTGTGTGTGTTCATCTCAGTGCTCAGTTTAGCTCTCTGTTTTACAGTATTTATTGAGCCACATCATGTTCAGCATTACACACACAGCAGTTTTCCAACCACAGAAATAAGTGCTTTCCCATTTCTGTCATCTCTTTTCTGCCGTCCAAGAACATCCAGCTCGGTTCAGCTTTCCCCATAAACTATCAACCAAAATGTATTTCCATCAAACAGTCTCCAGCAAAGAATATATATATATATATTCTTATATATTATTTACTGGAGACTGTATATACATATATATACACACACAAAATACCATCCATGGGCACTAAGGTTCTTTCCTCTCTCTTTCCTCTCTCTCTAGGTCGACAAATGGCGGTGAAGAAGAATGTTGTGTGGACTAGTGAGCCCCTTCGTGATCCCCAGTGCCCCCATAACCCCCTCAGAACCACGCCCCAGGTGAGTGCTCTCCTCTGAGTGCTCTCCTCTGAGTGCTCTCCTCTGAGTGCTCTCCTCTGTACTGTAACTGTAAAGATATTCACTCATTAGTGTCTCCCATGAGGGCTGTCTTGAAGTATTCATTTGGAGTTCTTTGTCTGTGTCACTAATTCTTATAACTAACTCCTGATGTCGCATTTACCCCCACCACAGCTCACTGAGAACAGACAAGAGGAGAAAAAACAGGTGGAGGAGGAAGAGGAGGGCTGGAGGGAGGTCCGGAAGGAGCGACTGAACAACATACTCCTGAAGCTGCGGCAGACATGATTGGTGAGAGAGGACAAGGAAGGAAGGAGGGGGAATCTCAGCTTAGTCTCTCTTCTTCCAAGTAGCTCAGTTCAGCTAACTTTGCACTAGTGTTGGGGGGAAAACGCTTCCCTGAAATGATTTGTTATAAAGATGATTTTGGGCTTTGTTTCTGAGAGGAATGAGGGTGTAGTTGTTTACTGTACCATTGAGAATGATTGACAGATGGTCAGCAGACCAGTGACAGTCTGATTTAATAGTCAGAGAGGGCGGAAGGGATGGATGGAGACCATAGAGTCTTAAGGCTGGATTAAATTCGTATTGTGGAAGATCCGTGTTGTAGCTCGATTTAAATGTAAAGGAAATGTTCCCGTGTTCTTGCAGAATACATTCACGGTAAACGCTGCATGTCAGCTCAATCTGAAATTACCATGACAATAACATTTTTTACAATTTTACCTCATTTTTTTGGGGCCCCCCCGGGCCAAACCTTCCACTAAACCCGGACAACCCTGGGCCAAACCTTCCACTAAACCCGGACAACCCTGGGCCAAACCTTCCACTAAACCCGGACAACCCTGGGCCAAACCTTCCACTAAACCCGGACAACCCTGGGCCAAACCTTCCACTAAACCCGGACAACCCTGGGCCAAACCTTCCACTAAACCCGGACAACCCTGGGCCAATTGTGCACCGCCCTATGGGACTCCCATCACAGCCGGTTGTGACGCAGCCTGGGATCGAACCCCAGGCTGTAGTAACACTGCAATGCAGTGCCATAGACCGCTGCACCACTTGGGAGGTCTACCTCTACATTTTTATGCAGATCTTCTGTGATACTTCCGCAATACACAGCCCCTATGGTTTGATTCAATCACTGTTGCTGAAGTACGGCGCTGTAGCGTGATTCAAGTGTAAAGGTCATTTCCAATTGAGCCGACATGCAGTTTTTATGTGAATTCAGTCTCCGCTAACGCGGGAACATTGCCTTTAATGTTCTCTTCAGCTCTACGTATTGAATCGGGCCTTTTTAATGTTCTCTTCAGCTCTACGTATTGAATCTTTAATGTAAAAGTGCCATGTTGTAAATAAACTGACGCCTAAGTGAGTTCAATCTCCAAAAGCAATACGTCCTGTAAGGATTTCAGTACAATAACTTTAATATCACTACCAGTACCAGCTAGAGACCCTTCTATGTATCAAACCAAGTAGTTTTTATTGCCTTAGTGAATATGATCATTTCAAGATCGTTATATTGTACCAATGATAATGCAGTAACATTGACCTAAGTAATGTAATGAATCAGTTTCATAATTGATAGATAATAACTAAGCGTTAAAGTTAAGTCAAAGGCCTTCATTTTGCTACATAGTGTTAAACATAACTATGTTAAATATTGCTGATTGTATATGACTTTTCTTCACCTGTATACTTTTTCTGACCGATGGAATGTTCTTTTTTATTTGGTCAGACAATCAGGAAAATGAATTGAATCTGAGATTTGTAACCGTTCATTTGTACAGTTCTCTTTGGTGCAGTTTCTAGTTTGACTTTGAACACTAAGTTGAATGTTTTATAGTTGACCTGTGTATTTGCTTCACTCACTATTGCCAATGGGTGATTAAAAATATTATAGCATTCATCAATATAGTGAAGGGTTATTTATGTAGTTTGCATGAAATGTAACTTTGGGCTGGATTCAATCCGTATCGCGGAAGATCACATTAAAGTGTAGAGGTCATTTCCGATTAAGCCAACATGCAGTGTTTATCTTGAATGCAGTCTCCCCGAACGCGGGAACATTGCCCAATTTGTAAGTCGCTCTGGATAAGAGCGTCTGCTAAATGACTTAAATGTAAATGTAATTGCCTTTACATGGAGCTATAACGCAGATCTCCCATGATACTTCTGCGATGCGGTGAGAATCCAGCCCTTTGTTGTACAATTTGAAATTGCTGCTTATAACCTGTCTTTGGAGAAAATACCACAGAGTTCATCTGACAGAATGTCATTTCAAACATTGACCTTATTATCAATAACAATAAAATGGCATTTTTGTTTACAAAGCATTGTGGACTTGTTATATTCTCAACCACTTAACCCTTCATACTATCACAGGCCCGTGAATATCGCTGCTCCTCCAGCCTTATGGAGACGCTACATAACTGGTGGGATATTCATTACACGGAATGGAGCGACTGCTAAATAACCAGCATGGAAATGTGATATACAGCGCCATCTGTTGGTGTAAAGCTGAATGACTCCAATGGCCAGGTGATACAACGTTTTCCTCCATCACGACCCTCATCTGAGGACGTGACCTCAAGAGGACAGACAGGCAGAAATGAGCTTGAGGCCCTTCTCTCCTCCTTCAGCAAATCACTGATCTGTATGTGATTATATGGGCTATGTGTAGATGGAGGCTGGTGGGAGGACCTATAGGAGGATGGGCGTATTTTAATGGCTGGAATGGAATTTATGAGACGGTACTAAACAAACATATGGCAACCACTCCTTTCCATCAATTCCATTCCAGCCATTACAATGAACCTATCCGCCTATAGCTCCTCCCACCAGCCTCCACTGCATGTGTGAGCTAAAGCTGCCGAGCCAATCCCTCCCTCTCAGGTCTGTGGGTACTTTAATAAGGAAATCATTTAATGTATTCAAACGGATAGTTTCTCATTTCAGAGAGTAAGTCCTTCCCTCGATCTTCCCTCATGCACTCCCCTTCACTGCTCTGACAGAAGTGGCTCGGTCAGATGAAAACATACACTAAGCTCTTTGATTGGAATGGCTTTAATATCGAGGTACCACATAGTTTCGAGGCAAGCATTCGCTATAGGTCGATGGAATAGAGCAGAGTTATTCAACTCTGACCCTACGAGGTCCGGAGCCTGTTGCTTTTCTCTTCTACCTGATAATGAATTGTACCCACCTGGTGTCCGAGGTCTAAATCAGTCCCTCATAGAAGGGAACAATGACAAAACACAGTGGAACTGGCTTTGAGGTCCAGAGATGAGTTTGAGGGGAATAGAGAAGGAATGAGACACGTGAGAGACTTTGAGGTTTGGTTTATGTTGATTATTTATTGGGTATTTACAAACAAGCACATGCGGGAGTCAGACACTGACTGACGCTACAGGGACACAGTACACTATGGAACAGTGAGGCACAGGGCAGGCTACATCATACCAGAGAGATACAGAACCCACTGCTACACACACATGCTTGTTCGTTCGCACGCAAGCACGAACACACACACACCAGTGGAGGCTGCTGAGGGGAGGACGGCTCATAATAATGGCAAATGGAATGGCATCAAATACCTGGCAACCAGGTGTTTAATGTATCTGATACCATTCCACATATTCCGCTTCAGCCATTACCACAAGCCCGTCCTCCCCAATTAAGGTGCCACCAACCTCCTGTGCTGCACACACACACAAAACCCCAGATAGATAGATAGACGTGAGGGGACAAATACAACAGAGGTGTATATATATACACCTTTCAGGGACTCCAGGGTCAATAAACACCACATCCAATAAATGTACAGCTTTTCAAATCAATGCATTTATCATGGATCGTCTCACACAATGGAAAATATACCCGAATCAACAACAAAAAATAACGAGAAAATCCTTGTCAACATAGTGAGATTGTTACCGTCACAGACCATGTGTATTTCCTGAAGTTAGGTTTACCCTTCACCTGTATCTAGGCATGGCACATTGAAAGGTGGGCCTTGCTGACACTAACTAGCTCCTCCCTCATACAGCCTAATTTACTACAAGCTGTAATTAAAATACATTACAGATAGCTCTAAAACGACTCATGTCAATTTACTGGCCGAAGAAAGTAGTTGTCTAGCTTGTTTTGCTGCCGTGACCCAGCTAAAGCCTTTAGAAGACCAGGGGTGTAGTGTGACTGGCCATGACACACAGTGGCTCCCCTGTTTGGTAAACAACTATCTATTATAGCTACACATTGTCTTGAGACACGCAGCGATTTGGATTAGCTAGTTAGGTTGTTGACATACTAGCAGGTGCCATACCATTGCACTTGCTGGAAGATTTGGTAAAGTAGCCTGTATAATGCAAGTGCAAAGTTACAATGTTTCCAATCTATTGTTGTCATAGGGACACTAACCATGTGCTACACCACAGAGGCTTGTTGGCATGGTAACCTTTTATATTATACCTTTTTATGCCTTTTATATTATATTCTGACCAATCAAAAGAGCGATATTCCCATTGAATTTAAATTTATGGGTAATATGTTTTATTCTTCATTCCTCAAGTAACCTGAACTCTTCAAGAAGCGTCATGTCACCCGCAAGTGTCAAAACAACAACAAAAACAGCAAACAATCAGTTCCTTTAAACCAGAAGCCTTTGAGAAGTACATCATATGCATCATCATTACCAAGCCTACAGAATAACTACCAACCAAATCAGAAGAGAAACATAGTAATAAACATGATTACTTGAACGTTATTCTACTACCACTATCGTTACTACGGTATTAAAAATGATGACCTTACACGGGTTAGCATGACAGGTAGGGAAAGGAGGAAGGTGCATATGAGAGCTGAGGTACGGTTGGGGGAAGGGCAGCCTCTTCCTCAAACACATAGGCTTGACAGTCGTGGTGTCTTCATACACATACAGTACATCAGGGAGCAGCTTACTGCTTCATCTGAAAGCTTGGACAGTCTCGGTCAGGAACATACAACTATGGCCCTGGAAACACACATTGTCTACTGGTCTCAGTAGCCTTTAGTATTGTCTTGTAGTCAGACTTAGTAAGGCCCAGGTAACCAGTCAAGTTAAACATCTGGGGAATCAAATATACCAATTGATCTGTGAGGTAAAGGAAAAGTAACCAGACTAGAGTTGATCATCCCTGGGATGAGTAGAAAGAGACAGGACTCAAGTCCCTCAGAATGTTTATCTATCTGTTTATCTGTCTGTTTATCTGTCTGTCTATCTGTCTGTTTATCTGTCTGTCTATCTGTCTGTTTATCTGTCTGTCTATCTGTCTGTTTATCTGTCTGTTTATCTATCTGTTTATTTGTCTGTTTATCTGTCTGTTTATCTGTCTGTTTATCTGTCTGTCTATCTGTCTGTTTATTTGTCTGTTTATCTGTCTGTTTATCTGTCTGTTTATTTGTCTGTTTATCTGTCTGTTTATCTGTCTGTTTATCTGTCTGTTTATCTATCTGTTTATTTGTCTGTTTATCTGTCTGTTTATCTATCTGTTTATTTGTCTGTTTATCTGTCTGTTTATCTGTCTGTTTATCTATCTGTTTATCTGTCTGTTTATCTGTCTGTTTATCTATCTGTTTATTTGTCTGTTTATCTGTCTGTTTATCTATCTGTTTATCTGTCTGTTTATCTGTCTGTTTATCTATCTGTTTATTTGTCTGTTTATCTGTCTGTTTATCTATCTGTTTATTTGTCTGTTTATCTGTCTGTTTATCTATCTGTCTGTCTAGCTGTCTGTCTAGCTGTCTGTCTAGCTGTCTGTCCGTCTCAAAGCATTGATATTTTCATAAGCACTGAGTAGTATGTGTTAGTGAGGTTTAAGAGGTGTGGACTGATTGAAGTTACAGCATTGCTATGCCAGTTATATTTATATACTGTTGGATACTAGAATGTCCTTTAGATAGATATGTGTCATATAGATAGATATTCTTCTGCATTCAAGGGTTGGGCTCAATTCGAATTGAAGGCTGCCGATTCAGCAGGTGATTTGAATTTAAAATCAGCTAATTAAAAAACATAAATAGCTTCTCCTTTTCAATTCATTTAGAAGTCATTAAAAATACAGGCCCCTATTTCAATCATCCAATTGGAATTTCAGTTTCCTTACTGAATTGATTGCCATATTGAGCCCAACCCCACTGCATTCACTCAAAGCATTCAGTTTCCTTCCGGAATTGACTGCCATATTGAGCCCAACCCCACTGCATTCACTCAAAGCATTCATTATACAATAAATACAGTGTAAAGGTATGAGACCATCAGGTTATGATGACGATATGAAGGATATGATGTCAAGACAATGCATACAACACACACTAAGATGAAGCCACTGGATTCCAATAATTGACAAAAACACTGGAGCTGTCCGTGTGTATAATGACTATAGAGTAGTGACTGGTGAGTTGGGGATAAAAGGCCAGATCACTTATCAATTTGATTCATGATCAACCTTATCAATAGTAACGTTTGACTATCTGTTTTCTCTTGGTTATCTATCTATCGGTTAAATTAATCTATATTCATATACCTATATATTATGTATGTATATTTATACAGTCAAATAGTTATCCTTTTTAAACCGACTATTAATTGTAGTGGGAACATGTCAAACACACAGAGACCAAGCGAAAGAGGTGAGAGATCAATAGGGGTGGAAGGTCAAATAGAACACAGAAAACAGCTACATTTCACTATGGTACTACGTTACGTAGCAGGGGCTACGCTCCAATACTCTACCATGGCTCCCTTCACCGGTTAGCCTGGCGGCAAGGTCTGGGTCTAGAGCAGAAACCGACCTGGCTACCAGGCTAGAAATCTTCCCATAGTGACTGCTGATCTGAAAGTGTTTGGATAAGCTGAATGCATTGGTTGCATGTTTCGTCACAATATTGTTTTTAACGTTCGTTCGACTGAGCATTCTACTCAAATCATCATCATCATTAAGCGCTGATGAAGATTTCATGCAAAGTGCATTACAATGGCCTGGAAATACAATGACATTCAAAAACAGGCAAATAATTATTAGTAAAATCTTTTGATGTCACCAGATAGACTTTAGATGCAGTATAACATTAGCTAACTAGCTTAAATTGAGGGGAGGCCACCTGATTGTAACAAGCTTACGTTTGCTTTGCTAGCTATTTTTGCAGAATTTTGCTATTAATTTATACTAAACAGTAGTTAGACTCAGAACGACGGGGCTTATCACCACTTTAAGCCGATGGCGGCTTGGTATTTTTATTTTATTTTACTAGGCAAGTCAGTTAAGAACAAATTCTTATTTTTAATGACAGCCTAGGAACAGTGGGTTAACTGCCTGTTCAGGGCCAGAATGACAGATTTGTACCTTGCCAGCTCGGGGATTTGAACTTGCAACCTTTCGGTTACTAGTCCAACGCTCTAACCACTAGGCTACCCTGCCACCCTGTATGATGTGACGGAGGTGCAACCTATGAATAGAATTCTACAAAGCTTTATCCAGTCCTTCTCAGATCAGTGGTCACCAAAGAGAGATGATGAATGGAGGACATTTAAAGGGATAGTCCACACCAAGATAAGTGTTTGTCTGAAGTTTTCACACTTCAAAAGTGGTCTGAAGTCGTGCTGCGTCCATATTCCACACCATCTGGTGAGCTAAATGAAATCTTCCTTAAATCCCCTTAATTAGATGGCATTAGATGGTACAGTTCTTTAGGGATTGAGTTTTGCAGATTTCTACCAGTGCATATAGTGGGATCTACACCACAGATGGTGCGGAGTAGGGACTGAACTAAATTACTTAGACCAGTGATCATCAACTAGATTCAGCCATGGATGGTCAGGGGGCTGGAACATAATCACAAATAATTTGTAGACTGCAAATTGACTGCAAGAAGCCCAAACAGATATAACATTTGGCTAAAATATAATCATTTCAAACCTTGCTTAGATTTGTAAACAATCACATCTCTCTCTATGTGGGAATACCTTGGAACAGATTTTCAACATTTACTGATGGTAGTATTTTATGTCCAACAAGTAACCCAAACCCTTATAAAATCAATGGCCGCCAGTTGGGGAACCCTGACATACGACTTTGGACCACTTTAGAGATATAAACATGTGATTTGAACTTAGATTCGGGGGTGAACTATTTCTCAGAGAGCATTGGGACTTCACCACAGCCTCTCTATGGTTGCCTAAATACATTATAGCTTTATGACTTCATTTTCCCTCCCCCAGATATATTCAAACAATCAAAACTCTGATCAGGTGTCTGAAATCACAGGATCAGTGAGGCGTAGCCAATGGGTACGAGCCCCTCTCGGTCTCCCTGACGACAGCGAATCCAGTCGTGATCGACACCCCCTAAAACCACTAACTCCTCCCCTTTCTGGAAGCTTAGCTCCGCCCCTGTGCCAGAGTGGTCGCATAGTGTTCTGACTGACCTGAGAAAGAGAGAAGAATAAGTGATACTACTGTAAAAAGAATAAGAACGACGTAAAACTGTCATAGACAGTCATGACAACTGAACAGATGTCTGAACTGAACAAACTAAACATGTAATCTATATATAATTCCAAATATTTCCAATACCTGAGGGGTCTTGGGTTGTCCCATGTCTCCTCCATCTCTCTCTCTAACACCTCTTCTACCTGCTGGGGCTCCAGCGCCCTCCTCTGGTTAGCGCTGGAACTGCTGCTCACCATCCGGGTCAGAACAGACACCCCTGGAGACAACCACTGAGACGGACGTCTGGGGAAGGAGAGAGATACATCAGTGATACTTCAACTGTCTAGTATCAGAAAACTATCACACAAACGCACACACACCAGCGCACCTGGTTGGAAGTGTGGGTATCGTGGGGTTATTGGAGGCTCCAAACAGCCGTCCCAAACCCCAGGGGACCGCCAATGCTCCATCGACCTGAGGAGGGTCACTCCTGGCCTGGGTACTGGTCTGGGGCTCTGGGGGTCTCTGGATGTCCCCTCCTGGTTCTGTACTGCAGACAGGCTGAGTTCAGCCAGGTTCTGGCCCAGCTTGCCCCCCCAGCGTATCACAGCCCCCCATCCCTGCTGGATCACCTAGGGAGAGAATAACAGCTCAGAAAAGTGCTGTGTGGTACAGACACTCACCCATACATTCAAACAAAGACACACACACATGTTGAATTGTGCTCACCTGTCCTGCCTGTTGGGAGAGACTGGCCTCCTCAACATTAGGAGGTGCTAGCTCCCTAATTTCTTTCTCCTGGACCCACATCAGCTGAGGACTTGTCTCCGCAAGACCCCCAGAGACCTTTGCAGGCCCCACACTGAGACTCGCTGGCTTCAGTGACTCCACCAACCCTCCCACCCCTGAGTTGGCCAGGGACGACGAGCTCACATTATGATTGGTCGCCTCGGGTTCTGCTCTCCCAAAGTCTAGCTCTGATAGGCTCTCGAGATAGCTGCTGCCCCTGCTTTGGGAAGCGGACCCCCGGGGCGAGAGCCTGAATCCCAGGTCTTGATTGGGTGGGCTGGGGATCTCTGGGCTGTGATTGGCTGGATCCAGGTGGTGATGCTGGAAGAGCAGGTCGAGGTTAAGGGTCAGGAGACTGAGGGGCTGCAGCAGGAGGAGGAGCTCCTCAAACAGAGGCTGGCAGGAAGTCAATGACAAACGCATGAAGGAGGAGGGCTGGTAGAACGTCACCAACACATCTGACAGAGAGAGAGGGAGGCGAAGGAGAGAGAGAGAGAAAGAGACAGAGGGGGAGAGAGGGGGGGGGGCGAAGGAGAGAGAAAGAGACGGAGGGGGGGAGAGGGGGTAGAAGGAGAGAGAGAGAGAAAGAGACGGAGGGGGAGAGGGGGGGCGAAGGAGAGAGAGAGAGAGAGAAAGAGACGGAGGGGGGAGAGGGGGCGAAGGAGAGAGAGAGAGAGAGAGAAAGAGACGGAGGGGGAGAGAGGGGGCGAAGGAGAGAGAGAGAGAGAAAGAGACGGAGGGGGAGAGAGGGGGGGCGAAGGGAGAGAGAGAGAGAGAAAGAGACAGAGGGGGAGAGGGGGGAGAAGGAGAGAGAGAGAAAAAGAGACGGAGGGGGAGAGAGGGGGGGCGAAGGGAGAGAGAGAGAGAGAAAGAGACGGAGGGGGAGAGAGGGGGGGGCGAAGGAGAGAGAGAGAGAGAAAGAGACGGAGGGGGAGAGAGGGGGGGCGAAGGAGAGAGAGAGAGAGAAAGAGACGGAGGGGGAGAGAGGGGGAGAAGGGAGAGAGAGAGAGAGAAAGAGACAGAGGGGGAGAGGGGGAGAAGGAGAGAGAGAGAAAGAGACGGAGGGGGAGAGAGGGGGGCGAAGGAGAGAGAGAGAAAGAGATGGAGGGGGAGACAGGGGGGCGAAGGAGAGAGAGAGAGAAAGAGACGGAGGGGGAGAGAGGGGGGCGAAGGAGAGAGAGAGACGGAGGGGGAAGAGAGGGGGCGAAGGAGAGAGAAAGAGACGGAGGGGGAGAGAGGGGGCGAAGGAGAGAGAGAGAGAAAGAGACGGAGGGGGAGACAGGGGGGCGAAGGAGAGAGAGAGAAAGAGACGGAGGGGGAGAGAGGGGGAGAAGGAGAGAGTGAGAGAAAGAGATGGAGGGGGAGACAGGGGGAGAAGGAGAGAGAGAGAGAGAGACGGAGGGGGGGAGAGGGGGAGAAGGAGAGAGTGAGAGAAAGAGATGGAGGGGGAGACAGGGGGGCGAAGGAGAGAGAGAGAAAGAGACGGAGGGGGAGATAGGGGGCGAAGGGAGAGAGAGAGAGAAAGAGACGGAGGGGGGGAGAGGGGGGAGAAGGAGAGAAAGAGATGGAGGGGGAGACAGGGGGGCGAAGGAGAGAGAGAGAGAAAGAGACGGAGGGGGAGAGAGGGGGGGGGGCGAAGGAGAGAGAGAGAGACGGAGGGGGGGAGAGAGGGGGGCGAAGGAGAGAGAGAGAGACGGAGGGGGGGAGAGAGGGGGTGAAGGGAGGAGTGAGAAATAATGTTGTAACATATTAATATTCAAACAGATAGATTGCGGACATGAACTTTAGTCTTCAGAGACTTACCACTGCATGACTGGAGATGAGACAACCAGAAATCCATAAGCTTGATGCTGAACGAGAGAAACAAGAAGCAGGTGAGAATTGGAATTTAAAAAGTCAAACAGAAAAACCCTAGGAGAGAAGAGCCAGGTCTTAAAGATCATGATTATTAGAAAGCAAACTCAGACTCCTCTTTAAATCTGCGTATTCCTTCAAAGCTCAGTTGTCCTGAGTCTGCACAACTCTGCCAGGACCTAGGATCAAGAGAGACGCTCAAGTGTTTTAGTACTATATCTCTTGACACAATGATGAAAATAATCATGGCCTCTAAACCTTTAAGCTGCATACTGGACCCTATTCCAACTACTGAAAGAGCTGCTTCCTGTGCTTGGCCCTCCTATGTTGAACATAATAAACGTCTCTCTATCCACCGGATGTGTACCAAACTCACTAAAAGTGGCAGTAATAAAGCCTCTCTTGAAAAAGCCAAACCTTGACCCAGAAAATATAAAAAACTATCGGCCTATATCAAATCTTCCATTCCTCTCAAAAATGTTAGAAAAGGCTGTTGCGCAGCAACTCACTGCCTTCCTGAAGACAAACAATGTATACGAAATGCTTCAGTCTGGTTTTAGACCCCATCATAGCACTGAGACGGCACTTGTGAAGGTGGTAAATGACCTTTTAATGGCATCAGACCGAGGCTCTGCATCTGTCCTCGTGCTCCTAGACCTTAGTGCTGCTTTTGATACCATCGATCACCACATTCTTTTGGAGAGATTGGAAACCCAAATTGGTCACGGACAAGTTCTGGCCTGGTTTATATCTTATCTGTCGGAAAGATATCAGTTTGTAACTGTGAATGGTTTGTCCTCTGACAAATCAACTGTACATTTCGGTGTTCCTCAAGGTTCCGTTTTAGGATCACTATTGTTTTCACTATATATTTTACCTCTTGGGGATGTTATTCGAAAGCATAATGTTAACTTTCACTGCTATGCGTATGACACACAGCTGTACATTTCAATGAAACATGGTGAAGCCTCAAAATTACCCTCGCTAGAAGCATGTGTTTCAGACATAAGGAAGTGGATGGCTGCAAACGTTCTACTTTTAAACTTGGACAAAACAGAGATGCTTGTTCTAGGTCCCAAGAACCAAAGAGATCTTCTGTTGAATCTGACAATTAATCTTAATGGTTGTACAGTCGTCTCAAATAAAACTGTGAAGGACCTCGGCGTTACTCTGGACCCTGATCTCTCTTTTGAAGAACATATCAAGACCATTTCAAGGACAGCTTTTTTCCATCTACGTAACATTGCAAAAATCAGAAACTTTCTGTCCAAAAATGATGCAGAAAAATTAATCCATGCTTTTGTCACTTCTAGGTTAGACTACTGCAATGCTCTACTTTCCGGCTACCCGGATAAAGCACTAAATAAACTTCAGTTAGTGCTAAATACAGCTGCTAGAATCCTGACTAGAACCAAAACAATTGATCATATTACTCCAGTGCTAGCCTCCCTACACTGGCTTCCTGTCAAAGCAAGGGCTGATTTCAAGGTTTTACTGCTAACCTACAAAGCATTACATGGGCTTGCTCTTACCTATCTCTCTGATTTGGTCCTGCCGTACATACCTACACGTACGCTACGGTCACAAGACGCAGGCCTCCTAATTGTCCCTAGAATTTCTAAGCAAACAGCTGGAGGCAGGGCTTTCTCCTATAGAGCTCCATTTTTATGGAACGGTCTGCCTACCCATGTCAGAGACGCAAACTCGGTCTCGACCTTTAAGTCTTTACTGAAGACTCATCTCTTCAGTGGGTCATATGATTGAGTGTAGTCTGGCCCAGGAGTGGGAAGGTGAACGGAAAGGCTCTGGAGCAACGAACCACCCTTGCTGTCTCTGCCTGGCCGGTTCCCCTCTTTCCACTGGGATTCTCTGCCTCTAACCCTATTACAGGGGCTGAGTCACTGGCTTACTGGTGCTCTCTCATACCGTCCCTGGGAGGGGTGCGTCACCTGAGTGGGTTGAGTCACTGATGTGATCATCCTGTCTGGGTTGGCGCCCCCCCTTGGGTTGTGCCGTGGCAGAGATCTTTGTGGGCTATACTCAGCCTTGTCTCAGGATGGTAAGTTGATGGTTGAAGATATCCCACTAGTGATGTGGGGGCTGTGCTTAGGCAAAGTAGGTGGGGTTATATCCTTCCTGTTTGGCCCTGTCCGGGGGTGTCTCCTGTGTCTCCTGACCCCTCCTGTCTCAGCCTCCAGTATTTATGCTGCAGTAGTTTATGTGTCGGGGGGCTAGGGTCAGTTTGTTAAATCTGGAGTACTTCTCCTGTCCTATTCAGTGTCCTGTGTGAATTTAAGTGTGCTCTCTCTAATTCTCTCTTTCTTTCTCTCTCTCTCGGAGGACCTGAGCCCTAGGACCATGCCTCAGGACTACCTGACATGATGACTCCTTGCTGTCCCCAGTCCACCTGGCCGTGCTGCTGCTCCAGTTTCAACTGTTCTGCCTCATTATTATTGGACCATGCTGGTCATTTATGAACATTTGAACATCTTGGCCATGTTCTGTTATAATCTCCACCCGGCACAGCCAGAAGAGGACTGGCCACCCCACATAGCCTGGTTCCTCTCTAGGTGTCTTCCTAGGTTTTGGCCTTTCTAGGGAGTTTTTCCTAGCCACCGTGCTTCTACACCTGCATTGCTTGCTGTTTGGGGTTTTAGGATGGGTTTCTGTACAGCACTTTGAGATATCAGCTGATGTACGAAGGGCTATATAAATACATTTGATTTGATTTGATTCTTACTTCAGGAGGCCGAGGAGGAAGGCGTTGAACCTGTGTTTGTTCTGCCGGAGCTGGGGCAGCTCTCCTATTCTAGCCTGGAGGCTGTACAGGGACTGAGTGCTGGGCCCTGGAGGGAGAAGGGGAGCAGAGATGAGAGAAAGAAAGGCTTTGGTTAAGCTTTGGCACAGAGAAACAAATCTATATCTAATCAACATGTTATGTTACTTTTGACCTGAATTGACTGAAATTGAAATGAACAGGTACTGAGTCAATGGAATAACCCTGATCACAAGAGTAGTGGGAAGGAGAGAATAAGAGGGAATACAGGAGGGGAGAGAGTGATAATCAGAGAGAGATATAGAGAAGGAGGACTCAACACTGCAGAAGAATGAGTGCCAGACTAGAGCGAGAGAGGAGAGAGACTGAAAGTACTATGAACCCACATGATGTCTGGGAGGGTGAGAGAGATACACATTGGAGAGGGAAAGAGGAAGAGAGATATTGAGAGATTGGCTATGTACTTCCATAATGTCTGAGAAAGAGAAACAGAGAGAGATGGATATAGAGAGAGAGAGATATAAATAGATGGAAAGGCAGGGGGTATAACAACCACAGCCCTCCTATGCGGTCTATGCTCTCTTGTAACCCACCTCTGTACTGCGCTCCAGAGTTCCTACCTGGCCTGGTGGAGGCCTGGACCAATCCCCAGGCTGAGTTTGGCCTCCTGCCCGAGATCAAATCACTCTGGTGGGGCTTGAGGCCGTCGGAGAGCAGGCTCCGCAGGGCGGGGCACAAACACTGCAGCACCAGCCGACCCAGAGACGGATTCACACTGCTGTCTCCTGATAGAGCCTGGAAAGGGGAGGAGGGGAGGAGGGGAGGAGAAAGGAGAGTGGCAAAATAGAGGCGAGAGAGGGAAGAAGGGATGAAGAGGGGAGGAGAGAGAGGGAAGAGAGGAGAGGGGAGGAGAGAGAGGGAAGAGAGGGGAGGGGAGAAATAGGGGAGGAGAGGAGAGGGGAGAAATAGAGGAGGAGAGAGGAGAGAAATAGAGGAGCAGAGAGAGAAGAGAGGATAAATAGGGGAGGAGAGAGAGGGAAGAGAGGGGAGGGGAGAAATAGGGGTGGAGAAAGAGGGAAGAGAGGAGAGGGGAGAAATAGAGGAGGAGAGAGGAGAGAAATAGAGTAGCAGAGAGAGAAGAGAGGATAAATAGGGGAGGAGAGAGAGGGAAGAGAGGAGAGGGGATAAATAGGGGACGAGAGAGAGGGAAGGGAGGAATAGAGGAGGAGAGAGAGAATAAAGGAGAGGGGATGGGAGAAATAGGAGAGAAAGTGGGAAGGGAGGAATAGAGGAGGAGAGAGAGAATAAAGGAGAGGGGATGGGAGAAATAGGAGAGAAAGTGGGAAGAGAGGAGAAATGGCAGAAGAGAGAGATTGAAGAGGGTATAAATAGGGGAGGAGAGAGAAGTAAGAGAGGAGAGGGAGGAGGGGAGAAATAGGAGAGAGGAGAGGGGGAGAAATAGAGGAGAGAGAGGGAAGAAAGGAGAGGGTGTTATGGATAGGAGGAGAAGATAAATAGAGAAGGATGAAAACAGAGAGATGGAGAAGAGAGAAATATGTGGGAAAGAGGATGGAGTTAGTACACAGAGGTTCTGACTACTGAGCCAAAGATAGAGATATCTGAAGACAACCCAGCACCTTGTTAATGGAGGCAGACTAGGGGAGAGGAAGAGGGAGAGACAGAAAGAGACAGACAGATATGTTCTGTTATTCAATGGATGATTCATATATGGAGGATTCATATATAGATATAGAGCCACTAACTGTCTGTTTGAGCCATCAAGTGTCACTAGTTATTAAGTTCAATGAGCTGAATCAACCACCGATGCTACAGGCCGGCGTCTAGTTTCAGAGACACGGACACAGAAATCCTAGGAGGCAATGAAGGCTTTTGGGAGTTTGAGCTGATGATCTTCTTATGTCTGAATGTTTTTCACTTTGCCTGTCGGTATGGAAACCCTGTCATAGCAACAGTTGACAGTACGTCGTTAGGAGTGGTAGCTAGGGATTATAAACGCGGGGGTGGAGGTTTGTACTGATTGGATTACCTCCCCTGATCTAAAACCAAAATGTGAAATCGGAGGAAGATGATTGGCCCTATTGAAATGATTGATCCACAGAGGAGAAGCTGGGTTTGCTGCCAGCATCAGACAACAGCGAACAGTAGAAACAAACAGGCATGCCCTCAGAAATACATCATTAAAGTACAGACATAATGAATAAAAACTCAAGCCCATTTTCCATATCTCACATAATGTGGTGTGTACACCATGTTACTAAAGAGACCGTGTTAAACATGGTGTTAAACTGACCTTCTGCACCAGGGTCCGTGAGGAGCTGAACTGAGCCAAAATGGCCTCCACTGCCACACTGACTGCACTGACCAGAGCTGTGGACAGGACCAGTTAGACATACACACATCATTTCTCTAACAGTATAAATGTACATGAATAAATGTACTGTATGTATTGTATATCACATAGGCTGTATAGAAATATACATGAAGGCTGTATGTGATCCTGTGTGGCTCGGTTGGTAGAGCAGGGTGCTTGCAACGCCAGGGTTGTGGGTTTGATTCCCACGGGGGACCAGTATGAAAATGTATGTCACTCTGGATAAGAGTGTCTGCTACATTATTAAAATGTAAATATATACAGGTATATCGTACCTCTTTTTTCCAGCAGGCACAGAGAGGACAGCCCAAGGCCTCTCAGAGGGGCCTTCACGTCATCGCCCATCCAGGAAGTCCCACCTCTCTGTACAGAGCTGGCAAATGAGACGCTACGAACCGCTGAGATTGACAGAGATAGAGGAAGGATCACTTACCACCTACTCTACGCTAATCTAATCCGTGGTGGACTCACAGACAGGTTACTTGGTATTTCTGTGTTACCTTTTCAGTATTAGTGATATTAGTTGTTTTAGCAGTTAGTTAAAGCAGTGGTGAAGTACTATCAGTAGTAGTGTAGTAGTGATAGCATACAGTGAGGGAAAAAATATTTGATCCCCTGCTGATTTTGTACATTTGCCCACTGACAAAGAAATGATCAGTCTATAATTTGAATGGTAGGGTTATTAGAACAGAATAACAACAAAAATCCAGAAAAACGCAAGTCAAAAATGTTATAAATTGATTTGCATTTGAATGAGGGAAATAAGTATTTGACCCCTCTGCAAAACATGACTTTACTTGGTGGCAAAACCCTTGTTGGCAATCACAGAGGTCAGATGTTTCTTGTAGTTGGCCACCAGGTTTTCACACATCTCAGGAGGGATTTTGTCCTACTCCTCTTTGCAGATCTTCTCCAACTTATTAAGGTTTCGAGGCTGACGTTTGGCAACTCGAACCTTCAGCTCCATCCACAGATTTCCTATGGGATTAAGGTCTGGAGACCGGCGAGGCCACTCCAGGACCTTAATGTGCATCTTCTTGAGCCACTCCTTTGTTGCCTTGGCCGTGTGTTTTGGGTCATTGTCATGCTGGAATAGCCATCCATGACCCATTTTCATCCCTTTGATGTGAAGTTGTCCTGTCCCCTTAGCAGAAAAACACCCCCAAAGCATAATGTTTCCACCTCCATGTTTGACGGTGGGGATGGTGTTCTTGGGGTCATAGGCAGCATTCCTCCTCCTCCAAACACGGCGAGTTGAGTTGATGCCAAAGAGCTCCATTTTGGTCTCATCTGACCACAACACTTTCCCCCAGTTGTCCTCTGAATCATTCAGATGTTCATTGGCAAACTTCAGACGGCATGTATATGTGCTTTCTTGAGCAGGTGGACCTTACGGGCGCTGTAGGATTTCAGTCCTTCACAGCGTAGAGTGTTACCAATTGTTTTCTTGGTGACTATGGTCCCAGCTGCCTTGAGATCATTGACAACATCCTCCCATGTAGTTCTGGGCTGATTCCTCACCGTTCTCATGATCATTGCAACTCCACGAGGTGAGATCTTGCATGGAGCCCCAGGTCGAGGGAGATTGACAGTTGTTTTGTGTTTCTTCCATTTGCGAATAATTGCACCAACTGTTGTCACCTTCTCACCAAGCTGCTTGGCGATGGTCTTGTAGCCCATTCCAGCCTTGTGTAGGTCTACAATCTTGTCCCTGACATCCTTGGAGAGCTCTTTGGTCTTGGCCATGGTGGAGAGTTTGGAATCTGATTGATTGATTGCTTCTGTGGACAGGTGTCTTTTATACAGGCAACAAACTGAGATTAGGAGCACTTCCTTTAAGAGTGTGCTCCTTACTTCAGCTCGTTACCTGTATAAAAGACACCTGGGAGCCAGAAATCTTTCTGATTGAGAGGGGGTATTTCCGTCATTGAAATGCAAATCAATTTATAAAAAAAAATCTGGATTTTTTTGTTGTTATTCTGTCTCTCACTGTTCAAATAAACCTACCATTACAATTAATGACTGATCATTTCTTTGTCAGTGGGCAAACATCCAAAATCCGCTGGGGATCAATTACTTTTTTCCCTCACTGTAGTGATAGCATAGTGATAGCATAGCTTAGTTTGTTGAAACATCCCAGTCAAATATTTTTCAGATTCTAAAATGGTTGTCTTGTACACTTTGCTTTTCCAATATTCTACACAGGACATCGTCCCTTCTGAGGGGGATACATTATGTGAATGGGAAGCGGATGCATTAACCTCGACAGACACAGGAAACATAGAACCTATTGGAGAAGACCGCCATGCAAAAGTCAGCTATTAGTCACAGGTTGGTGGCGCCTTAGTAGGGGAGGACGGGCTCGTGGTCATGTCTGGAGAGGAATGACTGGAATGGTGTCAGATACATTAAACACCTTAGTAGGGGAGGACGGGCTCGTGGTCATGTCTGGAGAGGAATGACTGGAATGGTGTCAGATACATTAAACACCTTAGTAGGGGAGGACGGGCTCGTGGTCATGTCTGGAGAGGAATGACTGGAATGGTGTCAGATACATTAAACACCTTAGTAGGGGAGGATGGGCTCGTGGTCATGTCTGGAGAGGAATGACTGGAATGGTGTCAGATACATTAAACACCTTAGTAGGGGAGGACGGGCTCGTGGTCATGTCTGGAGAGGAATGACTGGAATGGTGTCAGATACATTAAACACCTTAGTAGGGGAGGATGGGCTCGTGGTCATGTCTGGAGAGGAATGACTGGAATGGTGTCAGATACATTAAACACCTTAGTAGGGGAGGATGGGCTCGTGGTCATGTCTGGGGAGGAATGACTGGAATGGTGTCAGATATATTAAACAGCTTAGTAGGGGAGGACGGGCTCGTGGTCATGTCTGGAGAGGAATGACTGGAATGGTGTCAGATACATTAAACACCTTAGTAGGGGAGGACGGGCTCGTGATCATGTCTGGAGAGGAATGACTGGAATGGTGTCAGATATATTAAACACCTTAGTAGGGGAGGACGGGCTCGTGGTCATGTCTGGGGAGGAATGACTGGAATGGTGTCAGATACATTAAACACCTTAGTAGAGGAGGACGGGCTCGTGGTCATATCTGGAGAGGAATGACTGGAATGGTGTCAGATACATTAAACACCTTGCCAGGTGTTTGATGCCATTCCATTGGCTCCGTTCCAGCCATTATTATGAGCCGTCCTCCCCTCAACAGCCTCCTGTGATATCAGTAAGGTGTGAGAACATTCCTTAGTCTGACCTCATGATGAAACATATAGACACTGTAGAAGGTTAGTGTTCAGCCCAGTTTATAGCCATTCACCGCTACATTAAACACATCATGTATAGTCACACCCAAACACACGCACCTACACCAATGCACACATTCATGCATACACTAAAGTGTGATAATAACCGTCACAGTGATTATCATGGTTCAACAGAAGCTGAAGGTCATAGCTTTATTAAGGTGAGGTGTCTATTTCAGCACTCCATGCAACACAGACACACAACAGCATGGAGAGACAGACTGGCAGACAGAGATATAGATATACAAACAGACAGAGACTACAGACAAACAGACAGACTGACAGAGATATAGATATACAAACAGACAGACAGACTACAGACAAACAGACAGACTGGTATACAAACAGACAGAGACTGAGATAGATATACACACTCAGACGGCCAGACAAACTACAGACAGACAGACAGATTGACAGGGCGATAGAGATGTAGATATACACACAGACAGACTGACAGACAGACAGGCGAGCAGGGTGTTAGACAGAGTGACAGTCAGGCGAGCAGAGTGTTAGACAGACAGAGTGACAGACAGACTGACAGGGAGATAGAGATGTAGACAGACAGACAGACAGACAGACAGACAGACAGGCGAGCAGGGTGTTAGACAGACTAACAGAGTGACAGACAGACGAGCAGAGTGTTAGACAGACAGACAGACAGGCGAGCAGGGTATTAGACAGACAGACAGACTGACAGACAGACAGACAGACGAGCAGAGTGTTAGACAGACAGACAGACAGACAGACAGACAGACAGACAGACAGACAGACGAGCAGGGTGTTAGACAGACAGACAGACAGACTGACAGACAGACAGACAGGTGAGCAGGGTGTTAGACAGACTAACAGAGTGACAGACAGGCGAGCAGGGTGTTAGACAGACTAACAGAGTGTGAGACAGGGGGAGGGAGTGTGTGAGAGAGAGCTCTTACTCAGCGCGGGCGGCAGCGGCGGAGCCTGGATGAGTTTTGGGGGGTCGGAGGTTTTCCTAGGGGGGATAGGGGGGTAGAGGAAGGGGTAGTAGAGGGGGGCGGCCAGGGCAGGGACAGTGTGAGAGCGGGGGAACAGGGGTGAGCTGAGGCAGGATGCGTCCAGGCCCGGAGGGGGGGCTCCAGAGCGATAGGGGGGGTCGAGAGCCCCGATGGGGGAGAGGCGGGGAGGGGCACCCCTGTGGATGGGACAGTTTTTGGGGTGGTAGAGGTACCAGGTAGGGAGGGGAGGGAGATCTTTAGAGGTTCTGCTCTGGCCAGGGTGAGAGGTGTGTGTGTGTGTGTCAGTGCGACCAAGGGAACCGACAGTGTGTGTTTTGGCATATGCCATCATCATCGCGTCAACGTTTTTATATGGGGTGGTGCAGCCTTGAGTGTGTGTGTCATTGCTGACGAGTGTGTGTGAGCTGGTGTGAGGCTGTTTATCAGTGACGTTAGCGAAGCAGTAGAGGGAGTCAAAGTCAGTGATGGATTCAGAGACAAAGCCATACTCCAGCTTTTCTTTAGTCTTGGACTCATTCACATAACGATACAAACTATCAATGTTGCTCTTGAAGTCCTTTCCAAAACGATGTGCAGAGTCTAGGCCTCCATCCTTCTTAAAATAGTCACTATATCCAGAATCAATATCATTCTCAGAATAAGTTCCATGGCTGTCTTCATTTAAATCTGTGTGAGTGTATGGTGTAGCAAAGGGGTTAGATAACTGGGTAGTGTAGGGGTTAGGGGTCGTGGACTGGGTAGTGTAGGGGTTAGGGGTCGTGGACTGGGTAGTGTAAAGGTTAGGGGTCGTGGCTGTGGACTGGGTAGTGTAGGGGTTAGGGGTTGTGGACTGGGTAGTGTAGGGGTTAGGGGTCGTGGACTGGGTAGTGTAGGGGTTAGGGGCCGTGGTCTGGGTAGTGTAGGGGTTAGGGGCCGTGGTCTGGGTAGTGTAGGGGTTAGGGGCCGTGGACTGGGTAGTGTAGGGGTTAGGGGCCGTGGACTGGGTAGTGTAGGGGTTAGGGGCCGTGGACTGGGTAGTGTAGGGGTTAGGGGCCGTGGACTGGGTAGTGTGGGGGTTAGGGCCTATGGCTGTGGACTGGGTAGTGTAGGGGTTAGGGGCCGTGGTCTGGGTAGTGTAGGGGTTAGGGGCCGTGGTCTGGGTAGTGTAGGGGTTAGGGCCTATGGCTGTGGACTGGGTAGTGTAGGGGTTAGGGGTCGTGGACTGGGTAGTGTAGGGGTTAGGGGCCGTGGACTGGGTAGTGTAGGGGTTAGGGCCTATGGCTGTGGACTGGATTTCAGTGTGGCTGTGAGGTTGGGTCCTGGGGACTGGTCTTGTATGAGCACCACAGTATCCTGGGCGGTAAGGAGGGATTACAGAGTGGAGGAAATAGGAGGAGGGCTGGGAGTGGGCCAGGGAGAGAGGGGGTGAGGACACTGCCCAGTCAAAAGGAGAGGAGGAGAGGAGGGAGAGGAGTATGAGTAACAGGGGCAGGTTGAGGTGGAAATGGGGATTTAAGGTGGACATGGGGGGCATTCAGGGGGTAGGAGTGTGAGTAAGTGGTGTGTGTGGGTAGGGGGGCAGGTAGGGGTAGTTGGGGGCAGGAAGCGGTAGTTGGGGGTAGGTAGGGGTAGTTGGGGGTAGGTAGGGGTAGTTGGGGGCAGGTACGGGTAGGTGGAGGTTGGGGCAGGTAGGGGTAGTTGGGGGCAGGTGGGGGTAGTTGGGGGCAGGTAGGGGTAGTTGGGGGCAGGTGGGGGTAGTTGGGGGCAGGTAGGAGCAGGTAGGAGAGGTCGGGGGCAGGTGGGGTAGTTGGGGGCAGGTAGGAGCAGGTAGGAGAGGTCGGGGGTAGGTGGGGTAGTTGGGGGCCGGAGGACAAGCGAAAGCAGAGAAGAGGAGAAGGTAAAGGAGAAGCAGAGCCATGGACAAACGTTGGAAGGACGGATGGGATAGAGGGATGAGATCAAGGAGAGGAGCAAAAATGTATGTTGCAAATAAATTGGGAAGAGAGAGAGATGGGGAGAATGTTAGTGTCTGTTGAGAGAAGAATGCAATGTACACCAGTAGATCCCCACCACAACATGCAGTAACGCAGTACACCACCCAGTACCCACACAACAACATACAGTATGTCCAATAGTCTGACCCAACAGACACACACAGACTGACCACAATACATTACAGAGTCAATGGAGGTGGTTCATGAACAGAGGAGTCAAAGTTCAGGTTTAGAGAAGCCTTTCTCTTTCGTTTCCTACTCTCAGTCGTTCACTATTATTTCAACCCCGCCTGTATAGTAGTGGTTCGCTGTCCTCTCTCTCTGTACAGTAGTGGTATGCTGTCCTCTCTCTGTACAGTAGTGGTTCGCTGTCCTCTCTCTCTGTACAGTAGTGGTATGCTGTCCTCTCTCTGTACAGTAGTGGTATGCTGTCCTCTCTCTCTGTACAGTAGTGGTATGCTGTCCTCTCTCTCTGTACAGTAGTGGTATGCTGTCCTCTCTCTCTGTACAGTAGTGGTATGCTGTCCTCTCTCTCTCTGTACAGTAGTGGTATGCTGTCCTATCTCTGTACAGTAGTGGTATGCTGTCCTCTCTCTATGTACAGTAGTGGTATGCTGTCCTATCTCTGTACAGTAGTGGTATGCTGTTCTCTTTCTGTACAGTAGTGGTATGCTGTCCTCTCTCTCTCTGTACAGTAGTGGTATGCTGTCCTCTCTCTCTATGTACAGTAGTGGTATGCTGTCCTCTCTCTCTGTACAGTAGTGGTATGCTGTCCTCTCTCTCTGTATAGTAGTGGTATGCTGTCCTCTCTCTCTGTACAGTAGTGGTATGCTGTCCTCTCTCTCTGTATAGTAGTGGTATGCTGTCCTCTCTCTCTGTACAGTAGTGGTATGCTGTCCTCTCTCTCTGTACAGTAGTGGTATGCTGTCCTCTCTCTCTATGTACAGTAGTGGTATGCTGTTCTCTTTCTGTACAGTAGTGGTATGCTGTCCTCTCTCTCTATGTACAGTAGTGGTATGCTGTCCTCTCTCTCTGTACAGTAGTGGTATGCTGTCCTCTCTTTCTGTACAGTAGTGGTATGCTGTCCTCTCTTTCTGTACAGTAGTGGTATGCTGTCCTCTCTCTCTGTACAGTAGTGGTATGCTGTCCTCTCTCTCTGTACAGTAGTGGTATGCTGTTCTCTTTCTGTACAGTAGTGGTATGCTGTCCTCTCTCTATGTACAGTAGTGGTATGCTGTCCTCTCTCTCTGTACAGTAGTGGTATGCTGTCCTCTCTCTGTACAGTAGTGGTATGCTGTCCTCTCTCTGTACAGTAGTGGTATGCTGTCCTCTTTCTCTGTACAGTAGTGGTATGCTGTCCTCTCTCTATGTACAGTAGTGGTATGCTGTCCTCTCTCTCTGTACAGTAGTGGTATGCTGTCCTCTCTCTATGTACAGTAGTGGTATGCTGTCCTCTCTCTGTACAGTAGTGGTATGCTGTTCTCTCTCTCTCTCTCTCTCTCTCTGTACAGTAGTGGTATGCTGTCCTCTCTCTCTGTACAGTAGTGGTATGCTGTCCTCTCTCTATGTACAGTAGTGGTATGCTGTCCTCTCTCTCTCTCTCTCTCTCTCTGTACAGTAGTGGTATGCTGTCCTCTCTCTCTCCCTCTCTCTCTCTCTGTACAGTAGTGGTATGCTGTCCTCTCTCTATGTACAGTAGTGGTATGCTGTCCTCTCTCTGTACAGTAGTGGTATGCTGTCCTCTCTCTATGTACAGTAGTGGTATGCTGTCCTCTCTCTCTGTACAGTAGTGGTATGCTGTCCTCTCTCTATGTACAGTAGTGGTATGCTGTCCTCTCTCTCTGTACAGTAGTGGTATGCTGTTCTCTTTCTGTACAGTAGTGGTATGCTGTCCTCTCTCTCTGTACAGTAGTGGTATGCTGTCCTCTCTCTGTACAGTAGTGGTTCGCTGTCCTCTCTCTCTGTACAGTAGTGGTATGCTGTCCTCTCTCTCTCTCTCTCTCTCTCTGTACAGTAGTGGTATGCTGTCCTCTCTCTATGTACAGTAGTGGTATGCTGTCCTCTCTCTGTACAGTAGTGGTATGCTGTCCTCTCTCTCTCTCTCTCTCTCTCTGTACAGTAGTGGTATGCTGTCCTCTCTCTATGTACAGTAGTGGTATGCTGTCCTCTCTCTGTACAGTAGTGGTATGCTGTCCTCTCTCTCTGTACAGTAGTGGTATGCTGTCCTCTCTCTATGTACAGTAGTGGTATGCTGTCCTCTCTCTGTACAGTAGTGGTATGCTGTCCTCTTTCTCTGTACAGTAGTGGTATGCTGTCCTCTCTCTATGTACAGTAGTGGTACGCTGTCCTCTCTCTCTCTCTCTCTCTCTGTACAGTAGTGGTATGCTGTCCTCTCTCTCTCTCTCTCTCTCTGTACAGTAGTGGTATGCTGTCCTCTCTCTCTCTCTCTCTCTCTATGTACAGTAGTGGTATGCTGTCCTCTCTCTGTACAGTAGTGGTATGCTGTCCTCTTTCTCTGTACAGTAGTGGTATGCTGTCCTCTCTCTGTACAGTAGTGGTTCGCTGTCCTCTCTCTCTGTACAGTAGTGGTATGCTGTCCTCTCTCTCTCTCTCTCTCTCTGTACAGTAGTGGTATGCTGTCCTCTCTCTATGTACAGTAGTGGTATGCTGTCCTCTCTCTGTACAGTAGTGGTATGCTGTCCTCTCTCTCTGTACAGTAGTGGTATGCTGTCCTCTCTCTATGTACAGTAGTGGTATGCTGTCCTCTCTCTGTACAGTAGTGGTATGCTGTCCTCTTTCTCTGTACAGTTGTGGTATGCTGTCCTCTCTCTATGTACAGTAGTGGTACGCTGTCCTCTCTCTCTCTCTCTCTCTCTGTACAGTAGTGGTATGCTGTCCTCTCTCTCTCTCTCTCTCTCTCTGTACAGTAGTGGTATGCTGTCCTCTCTCTCTCTCTCTCTCTCTATGTACAGTAGTGGTATGCTGTCCTCTCTCTGTACAGTAGTGGTATGCTGTCCTCTCTCTCTGTATAGTAGTGGTATGCTGTCCTCTCTCTGTACAGTAGTGGTATGCTGTCCTCTCTCTATGTACAGTAGTGGTACGCTGTCCTCTCTCTCTCTCTCTCTCTCTGTACAGTAGTGGTATGCTGTCCTATCTCTCTCTCTCTCTCTCTGTGCAGTAGTGGTACGCTGCCCTCTCTCTCTCTGTACAGTAGTGGTACGCTGCCCTCTCTCTCTCTGTACAGTAGTGGTATGCTGTCCTCTCTCTCTGTACAGTAGTGGTACGCTGTCCTCTTTCTCTGTACAGTAGTGGTACGCTGTCCTCTCTCTCTCTCTCTCTCTGTACAGTAGTGGTATGCTGTCCTATCTCTCTCTCTCTCTCTCTGTGCAGTAGTGGTACGCTGCCCTCTCTCTCTCTGTACAGTAGTGGTACGCTGCCCTCTCTCTCTCTGTACAGTAGTGGTACGCTGCCCTCTCTCTCTCTGTACAGTAGTGGTATGCTGTCCTCTCTCTCTCTGTACAGTAGTGGTATGCTGTCCTCTATCTTCACCTTCTCTCTCTTTTTTTCTTTCCCTCTCTCTAGCAGAGAAAAGTACCGTTGGTTACGCTGAGTCAGGCTATGGAGAGTTCTGTTCCTGCCTGGCTGCGCACTGTCTAACTCTCTGTCTCCTTGGAGATGATTGGATAATAGCCTATGCTGACTAGAAGTCCATTCTGCACAGAAATACATTGTCTCATTTAATATCACCGTGACAGAGAGAGAGGCTACACAGAGCGTGTTAACTACCATACCTTGGTTTAGCCTTGAGTTGATCTGACTGTCTCTCAGATGCAGCCACACATTACACTTCCTGGTTTATTTTGCGCTACTGTGAAATAAGTCTCTGCCATTGGTTGGTAGATGGAGCCCCTCCTCTTTGGTTCTTAAAGCTGTACACGCATACGTGACAAATAGTCTGGTCTGAATTGTATTATTTGTTTACAGTCTGTGGGTAGAAATTGGCCCTACATAACCTAGGATAAGTTTATCCTACTGCTGTGAGGAGCTGACCACACATAACTCTTGGCTTTTACATACCCACAGAGGGAAGCACACTACACTACACACTACACAGAGGGAAGCACACTACACGCACATTCACACATTCATTCAACATTTCTCCTGAAATGTACATTGTGACTTTGATTAGAAAAATAACAAATATATATTTCAGACAATAATCACATAATGAAATGACTTGTAACAATGTAAATTGTTATCAAAACAATAAAGCTGTGAAGTTGAAATACAAATGAATAGAGGTATTCAGCCCTTCAGCCTATGGAACTAAGGACTAGAGGTCGACCGATTAATTGGAATGGCCGGTTAATTAGGGCCGATTTCAAGTTTTCATAACAATTGGTAATCAGCATTTTTGGACACCGATCATGGCTGATTACATTGCACTCCACGAGGAGACTGGGTGGCAGGCTGACTACCTGCTATGCGAGTGCAGCAAGGAGCCAAAGTAAGGTGCTAGCTAGTAAGGTGCGAGCTAGCATTAAACCTATCTTAACATAATCACTAGTTAACTACACATGGTTGATGATATTACTAGTTTAACTAGCTTGTCCTGCGTTGCATATAATCGATGCGGTGCCTGTTAATTTATCATTGAATCACAGCCTACTTCGCCAAACGGGTGATTTAACAAGCGCATTCGCAAAAAAAGCACTGTCGTTGCACCAATGTGTACCTAACCATAAACATCGACGCCTTTCTTAAAATCAATACACAAATACAGTGGGGCAAAAAAGTATTTAGTCAGCCACCAATTGTGCAAGTTCTCCCACTTAAAATGATGAGAGAGGCCTGTAATTTTCATCATAGGTACACTTCAACTATGACAGACAAAATGAGGAAAAAAATCCAGAAAATCACATTGTAGGATTTTTAAATGAATTTATTTGCAAATTATGGTGGAAAATAAGTATTTGGTCACCTACAAACAAGCAGGATTTCTGGCTCTCACAGACCTGTAACTTCTTCTTTAAGAGGCTCCTCTGTCCTCCACTCGTTACCTGTATTAATGGCACCTGTTTGAACTTGTTATCAGTATAAAAGACACCTGTCCACAACCCCAAATAGTCACACTCCAAACTCCACTATGGCCAAGACCAAAGAGCTGTCAAAGGACACCAGAAACAAAATTGTAGACCTGCACCAGGCTGGGAAGACTGAATCTGCAATAGGTAAGCAGCTTGGTTTGAAGAAATCAACTGTGGGAGCAATTATTAGGAAATGGAAGACATACAAGACCACTGATAATCTCCCTCGATCTGGGGCTCCACGCAAGATCTCACCCCGTGGGGTCAAAATGATCACAAGAACGGTGAGCAAAAATCCCAGAACCACACGGGGGGACCTAGTGAATGACCTGCAGAGAGCTGGAACCAAAGTAACAAAGCCTACCATCAGTAACACACTACGCCGCCAGGGACTCAAATCCTGCAGTGCCAGACGTGTCCCCCTGCTTAAGCCAGTACATGTCCAGGCCCGTCTGAAGTTTCCTAGAGAGCATTTGGATGATCCAGAAGAAGATTGGGAGAATGTCATATGGTCAGATGAAACCAAAATATAACTTTTTGGTAAAAACTCAACTCGTCGTGTTTGGAGGACAAAGAATGCTGAGTTGCATCCAAAGAACACCATACCTACTGTGAAGCATGGGGGTGGAAACATCATGCTTTGGGGCTGTTTTTCTGCAAAGGGACCAGGACGACTGATCCGTGTAAAGGAAAGAATGAATGGGGCCATGTATCGTGAGATTTTGAATGAAAAACTCCTTCCATCAGCAAGGGCATTGAAGATGAAACGTGGCATGACAATGATCCCAAACACACCGCCCGGGCAACGAAGGAGTGGCTTCGTAAGAAGCATTTCAAGGTCCTGGAGTGGCATAGCCAGTCTCCAGATCTCAACCCATAGAAATCTTTGGAGGGAGTTGAAAGTCTGTGTTGCCCAGCAACAGCCCCAGAACATCACTGCTCTAGAGGAGATCTGCATGGAGGAATGGGCCAAAATACCAGCAACAGTGTGTGAAAACCTTGTGAGGACTTACAGAAAACGTTTGACCTCTGTCATTGCCAACAAAGGGTATATAACAAAGTATTGAGATAAACTTTTGTTATTGACCAAATACTTATTTTCCACCATAATTTGCAAATAAATTCATAAAAAATCCTACAATGTGATTTTCTGGATTTTTTTTTCTAATTTTGTCTGTCATAGTTGAAGTGTACCTATGATGAAAATTACAGGCCTCTCTCATCTTTTTAAGTGGGAGAACTTGCACAATTGGTGGCTGACTAAATACTTTTTTGCCCCACTGTATATATTTTTAAACCTGCATATTTAGTTAAAAGAAATTCATGTTGGCAGGCAATATTAAACTAGGGAAATTGTGTAATTTCTCTTGCGTTCATTGCACACAGAGTCAGGGTATATGCAACAGTTTGGGCCGCCTGGCTCGTTGCGAACTAATTTGCCAGAATTTTATGTAATTATGACATAACATTGAAGGTTGTACAATGTAACAAGAATATTTAGACTTGTGGATGCCACCCGTTAGATAAAATACAGAACAGTTCCATATTTCACTGAAAGAATAAACATTTTGCTTTCGAAATGATAGCTTCTGAATTTGACCATATTAATGACCTAAGGCTCGTATTTCTGTGTGTTATTATATTATAATTAAGTCTATGATTTGATATTTGATATAGCAGTCTGACTGAGCGATGGTAGGCAGCAGCAGGTTCGTAAGCATTCATTCAAACAGCACTTTACTGTGTTTTGCCAGCAACTCTTCGCTATGCATCAAACATTGCGCTGTTTATGACTTCAAACCTATCAACTCCCGACATTGGGCTGGCAATACTAAAGTACCTATTAGAACAACCAATAGTCAAAGGTATATGAAATACAAATGGTATAGAGAGAAATAGTCCTATAATAACTACAACCTAAAACCTCTTACCTGGGAATATATTATCTCATGTTAAAAGGAACCACCAGCTTTCAAATGTTCTCATGTTCTGAGCAAGGACCTCAAACGTTAGCTTTTTCACATGGCACATATTTGCACTTTTACTTTCTTCTCCAACACTTTGTTTTTGCATTATTTAAACCAAATTGAACATGTTTCATTATTTATTTGAGGCTAAATTAATTTTATTGATGTATTATATTAAGTTAAAATAAGTGTTCATTCAGTATGGTTGTAATTGTCATTATAACAAATATATATATATAAAAATTGGCCGATAAATCGGTATCGGCTTTTTTGGTCCTCCAATAATCTGTATCGGCGTTAAAAATCATACCTCTACTAAGAACCACTCTAAAGGTAGCCTATAGTATGAATCTCAGCCATTCTGGGAAGTGAAGAACAGTCTGGAAAAAAGAAAGATGTAAGATAGAGGAGAAAGGAGTGAGTGAGAGGTCAAGGACAGAAGAGAGGCAGGAGGAGGTAGGCAACAAAACATGAACCAATGACTCACCAGATAGTGGAGAGAGAGAGGGCATGATAGAGTGAAGGGGAGACCGAGAGAACAGGCTACAGTCTACAAACAGTGAAAAGGATAGAAAGAGAATGAGGGAGGAGGAAAGAGACAAAAAGGAAGAGAGATATACAGAGAAAGAGAGCTAGAGGGAGATGGGGAGAGGGAGAGAGAGAGGGAAATGGGGAGAGGGAGAGAGAGGGAGATGGGTAGAGAGAGGGAGATGGGTAGAGAGAGGGAGATGGGGAGAGAGAGAGGGAGATGGGGAGAGCGAGAGGGAGATGGGGGAGAGAGAGGGAGATGGGGGAGAGAGAGGGAGATGGGGAGAGAGAGAGGGAGATGGGGAGAGAGAGAGAGGGAGATGGGGGAGAGGGAGATGGGGAGAGAGAGGGAGATTGGGAGAGAGAGAGAGCTAGGAGATGGCGAGAGAGAGATGGGAGATGGCGAGAGAGAGAGAGGAGTTGGGGAGATGTGGGGGAGGGAGAGAGATGGGGAGAGAGAGATGGGGAGAGAGAGAGGGTGAGCTCGAGGGAGATGGGGGGGAGAGAGAGAGAGAGAGAGGGAGATGGGGAGAGAGAGAGAGAGGGTGAGCTAGATGGAGATGGGGAGAGAGAGAGAGAGAGAGAGAGAGAAAGAGAGAGAGCAAGAGGGAGATGGGGAGAGAGAGGGTGAGCTAGAAGGAGAGAGAGAGAGGGTGAGCTAGAGGGAGATGGAGAGAGAGAGAGTGTGAGCTAGAAGGAGATAGCTGTGTGTACTCCATTACTTCCCCCCCGGTCTGCAGATTGGATGAATAATTGAATAAGGCAGTGATGACATCATACCAGGCCCACAGGAAGCACTGAAGAGATTCCACCATCTCTTCCTCCCTCTCTGTCTCCCTCTCCCACTCTGCCCCATACTCTTCCTCCCTCTCTGTCTCCCTCTCCCACTCTGCCCCATACTCTTCCTCCCTCTCTGTCTCCCTCTCCCACTCTGCCTCATACTCTTCCTCCCTCTCTGTCTCCCTCTCCCACTCTGCCTCATACTCTTCCTCCCTCTCTGTCTCCCTCTCCCACTCTGCCTCATACTCTTCCTCCCTCTCTGTCTCCCTCTCCCACTCTGCCTCATACTCTTCCTCCCTCTCTGTCTCCCTCTCCCACTCTGCCCCATACTCTTCCTCCCTGTCTGTCTCCCTCTCCCACTCTGCCCCATACTCTTCCTCCCTCTCAGTCTCCCTCTCCCACTCTGCCCCATACTCTTCCTCCCTCTCTGTCTCCCTCTCCCACTCTGCCCCATACTCTTCCTCCCTCTCTGTCTCCCTCTCCCACTCTGCCTCATACTCTTCCTCCCTCTCTGTCTCCCTCTCCCACTCTGCCCCATACTCTTCCTCCCTCTCTGTCTCCCTCTCCCACTCTGCCCCATACTCTTCCTCCCTCTCTGTCTCCCTCTCCCACTCTGCCCCATACTCTTCCTCCCTCTCTGTCTCCCTCTCCCACTCTGCCCCATACTCTTCCTCCCTCTCTGTCTCCCTCTCCCACTCTGCCCCATACTCTTCCTCCCTCTCTGTCTCCCTCTCCTTTCCATCTCCATCATCTATCTGTCCATCCTAGACAGAAACGACATTCCACTGCACCCATCTATGGATGCATCTCTCTCTTCTTCCCCACATTTCTCTTTCCCTCTACTCTGGAACACGGAGAATTCTCCCCGTGTTTTTGTCACCCTTGTCTCTGCTGGTTTACTTTTTATTCCCAAGAGAGGACACCGTTTCAGATGTGGTGTTGTGTAACATAATATTAGATGGAAGGTGGCTTCCGTGAATACTGTAGTTTGTTACTACCTCCACATTTTCACCCCAAATCAGCACCTCACAGTCAGCAACTAGGCCTATAGTCATCATCATCATCATCATCTAACTCACCTGTAGTTCTTGACTCCCAGGTTCTTCCTCCATCAGCTGTTCCTCTCACCTCCACCTCTTCTTCCTCTACCTCTTCTTTCCTCTTTTCTCCCTCCTCTTTTCTCTGTCCATCCATCCTCCACAGGTTCCCTTCACTGGCTGAGCAGCCAATCCGCTGCGAGGGACATAACTCGGGTTGTCCAATCGCATCCTCTGCTTTCTGGAACATTTCCCTAAAAGCAGCCAATGAGGTGAGGGGAGGTGGTTGCAGGAAGGTGGCCTGGGCCTGGGAGGTGTACTCCCATTGGATTCCGTCGCTGTCCGTCTTTTCCCTCCTCCACTTGAGGTTGTAGAGGAAGTCAGGGTCAGGGGTTATGACTGTGGGATCAGGATCCGGTTCAGTTATTAGTTGGTAGGCCGGGGAGCTGTGTTTGCTACGGTTACGCAGTTCTTTGAAGGTCATCACTTTTGAACCCGACCCTGACGTTGACCCAGATGACGACGTTGACCCAGATGACGACGTTGACCCGGAAGTAGATTTCTTCAGGGTTTCCTCATTGGATTTTCTAACTTCCAAGGGCGGGGGCAGGGTCAGGGTTTCACCATCGGGGGAGAAAGCCATGAGCCAATCAAATCGCTCAGGGCGTAAAGAGTTGGCGAGTAGGGTGCAAACTTTGAGGGGGGGCAGGGTAGGGGGGGCAGGGGGTAAGGGACGCGGGGGAGGCGGGGGAGGGGTTTCCGTGAGCACAGGGGAATATTTGAAAGTCTCGAAGTTAACATTGTTAGAGGTGTTGGTATTGCCAGTGCTGTAGTAGGAGTCAGATGCTAGGCTAACGTTAGCCCCAAACATGCTGTTTCTGTTCCTCCTTCTCGCCATGTCAGTGAAAGACGTGGTTCTAAACACATCTCTGCTCTCCTCTTTCTCTCCCTCATCCTCCTTTACTCCTCCAAATATATCAGTCTCTCTATCCCTCTCCACCTCTGACCTCCCTTCTCCATCTCTCCATCCATCCACAGCCAACCCATCTATATCATACTGCTCCTTAGCCTTCTCCTCTTTTCTCCTCATCCCTCTATCTTGTGTCTGTCCAGGCCTGGAGGTGTGGTGGGTCTCCCCCTCTACCTCCTCCTCCAGTCCCCCCACACAAACCCCCAGCTCTGGGCTGAGTTTGAGGAGCTCAGCCTGGGTCAGTCCTGCTAGCACCAGTAGCTTACGGATCTCATCATCCAACGCATGGAAAGAGGGAGGAGGGGGGAGAGAGGGCGGGGGAGGGATGGCAGGGGGGGTGGTGGAGTTGGAGATGGAAATGGTGGGGGCAGGGGGGAGAGGAGGGGGGCGAGAGTTGGGAGGGGAGAGGGACAGGGGGGTCTTCCCGCATCCTGCTTGGAGGGTGGCGAGACGCTGAGCCTCCTTACGGGCTAGGTGCTTCCTCCGAGGGGGAGGGATGGGGGGAGTGGAGGAGGGGAGGGAGAATGGGAGAGGGGAAGATTTGTAGAGAGTAAAGTAAGGGATGGGCTGACAGAGAAGAGGAGGGGGACGGAGCGTGGGGAAGGAGGGAGGGCCTTCTCACACCTGAAGGTGTAGAAAGTGGGGGATGAGGATGGAGAGGTGCAGACAGAGACGGAGGGGGTGATGTCACGGCTGATGTTGATGTAGGTGTGGAGTTCAGAGTTCACGCTGGCATAGCGGGCAGGGGGTTTGGGGGGTCTCGGTGGGAGCTCTATGGGCGAAGAGGTCTCTGATTGTGAGACCAGGGGCTCGTCACAGTCTGAAGGTGCTGTCAGGTCCACTCCAGCATCAGAGAACTCCTGGGAATCTCCCAAAGACCCTCCCCGGCCCTTATACAGCTTCCAAGACATATCCACGTTCCCCATCTCATCCAGAACATCAGAGAGATCCTCCTTACCCAGATCGCCTAGATCCAGTCCCTTCTCATGGAGCCTGGTGATGTGGGCCAGCTTCACCTGCCTGTTGACACTCTCCAGTCGGTCCAGGTGATCCAGTCGATCCCTCAGTAGATCCCCTTGAGGATCCCCCTCCAGGTCCCAGCGAGCCACCTGAATCACCTGGCTAAAGCGCTCCATCTTTCCAAAGTCTCCCACTGACTCCAGGAAGTCCAGAAGGCCTAGTTTGGCAACCTCTGACCCTAAGCCTGTCTGACCTTTGACCCCCAGGTAGTCAGAGGAGGAGGGGGAGGCGGGGGCGGAGGGGTAGCCCTCGTCTGGGGAGCAGGCGTGTGGGGGGTGGGGAGGGCAATGAGAGACAGAGGGGGGTTTGGGGTTGAGGAGCAGGACAGGGGGTGAACGGGAGGCTGGGTAGCGTTCAGGAACATGAATGTGAGTGTGGTCCTGAGAGATTGACAGATCAGCGTTCCACTTGTGGCCAGAGGACGAGAGAGAGGTGGACAGATCGGCGCAGTCTGACTCCAGATCGGAGCAGGAGCTGATTGAAGTGGAAGATGAGGAGGTGGAGGAGGTCAAGGAGAGATCCAGGAGAGAGGGAGGGCAGTCGCAGCACGATGGGACCAACGTGTCGTCATCATCATCATCATCTCCCTCCTCCTCCTCATCATCAACTTCAACATCAACACTGTTTTCCTCTTCCTCCTCTGTTTCCTTCTTGTTATCCATCTCTTCCTCCTCTGTTTCCTTCTTGTTATCTATCTCTTCCTCCTCTGTTTCCTTCTTGTTATCTATCTCTTCCTCCTCTGTTTCCTTCTTGTTATCCATCTCTTCCTCCGTTTCTTTCTTGTTGTCTATGCCCACATCTGTGTTCTTGTTAACATCTGCATTCTCCTCATCTATTTTTCCTTTCTCCAGTTCCAGGGCATTAGGGGGGCAGGTTGGGGCCGGGACCTGAGGCTGGGGCTGAGAGGGGCTGGCCTGTGTCTTGGTCTTGCCCCCTGTCCCCTCCTGTCTCTGGGGTAGCAGGGGAGGTGATGGAGGGGGCTGAGAGGGGCTGGCCTGTGTCTTGGTCTTGCCCCCTGTCCCCTCCTGTCTCTGGGGTAGCAGGGGAGGTGATGGAGGGGGCTGAGAGGGGCTGGCCTGTGTCTTGGTCTTGCCCCCTGTCCCCTCCTGTCTCTGGGGTAGCAGGGGAGGTGGTGGAGGGGGCTGAAGCTTCAGCTGCTGTCTGATGGAGATGGTATTGTTGTTGTTGTGGTTGTGGTTGAACAGACTGTTATTGTCCTGGGGGGAATGGCCGTCGCAGCACAGACAAGGCAGGCTGGGTTCATTACAGTTGGGGTCCAGATGAGGAAGAAGAGGAAGAGGAGGAGGAAAAGGGGCACGTTTCGACACAGCTGCTGTTGCACGGACACTTTTAGGTTTAGGTTTGGGTTTGGTCGTAGAGAGGGCAGCTGTGTTTCTCTGTAAGCCCAATCTGGACTGACCCAAGGGGGCACGAGGCTGGACCCCCACCCTGGTCCTGGAAGACTCAGGGGTCGCTTTGGTGGCGCGCCGAGGAGAGGAAGAGGAAATGGTGTTCATGTTTTTGTCTTCCCTCTGGGAAACAGGGCCGTGTGGCTTTGGTTCCGCTGCGGTGGTGGTCCGCCTGCTCGTATCGATGCGACGAGGCCTCAAGGGCGGAGCGAAGGTCCGGCTAGAGGAGTGCATTTTAGGAATAATAGTTTTATAATTGTCAATTATTTCTGTTTCTATAGAAACAGGGGTTCTGTTTTCTATCTAAAGGACGGAGAGATCCAAAACGTGACGGTCACATCTTGGCTTGACTCCAAAGATCCTGCAACATCAAAAGAGATGCAGTCAATAGAGGCACAGCAGATAATAGAGATGGGAGGAGTCTGTGCTCCTCTAACTGTACAAGGGACCAGCTTGTTCTTGTTCATAAGAAATCTTACAAGTTAAATCCCCTGGTTTGTTCCATATAACTACTGGGCCTTTTCTGCTGTATAATTACCTCCTCAGTGCTGGGACTAGTTAGATGAAAATTAAATCCATCTCTCCTCACTCCTATCCTCCCTCCCTCTCTCTATATATAAACAGACAGAGACAGACACATGCACACACACACACACACACACACACACACACACACACACACACACACACACACACACACACACCTAAATGCAATGTCAGTGATTGAGAGGAGATCTCCATGAAAACAGTTGGGAACTCTCATTCTCTCTCTGACAAATATATAGGCCAAGTAAATTGAATCATGATAAATCAAAATGAACTATCTCAATTCTAAGCTTATTTGCATTAAAATAAGTGTTGAACAAATTCTTACAATGACGGCCTAGGAACAGTGGGTTAACTGCCTTGCTCAGGGGCAGAACGACAGATTTTTACCTTTTCGATCTAGCAACCTTTCTGTTGCTGCCCCAATATATAGCCTAGTACAAACATCTTTAGTAAACAAGATCAAATTATTTAGATAAGAAAATCCTCAGTTCCGCAATGACTAACGTACAGACTGTCTTTTTAAAACTCATCCACTGCCAAGGCTAAACACATATTCCTCCACAGCAGCACCGTGCCCTTCACATCAAACGGGGAGAAGGTAGGCCCATATAAATCATAACCTGAACAGCGCTTAGATCGGGCCTGGGACACGTCGCCCTGTTCAGAACCGTTAGAATAACGTCCCGTAACCGCAGAGCACATCATCTGCCGGATTTTCGGTATTTACCATCGGATTTATCGACCTGAAGTGGCGGATGGAGACCGTGGAAAGGATGAGGGGGGAGAGAGGGGGTACCTCAAGACGCATCGTCCTGACACAGCCACCCCCCGCTACTATGACAAAATGTATCGCAATGTTTATTAAATTAACTACAACATGATTACATCTGTCATTCTAGTAAACAACCGTAGGCTATAAATCAAGATCTAGGCTATACGGTTATTGACATTGGTTATCTGGATCTGGGGATGTGGGCAGGTGTTGAAAGCATAGCAAACCGTATAGCCTAGATCTCGGTAAATAGAGAGCATTTGATCAACAACACCTTTAATCATATGATTGTGAGATATTTGACTCACCATCAGCATCGTTGAGGAGAAGATGGAGATGCTGGATCCCGTTCTCGGTAAACGGATGCGAGCGCGCAACCCCGTCCGACCAACGAACAGCCTCTCCAATGGTTGAAGCGAGAGCTCTCTCCTCTCGCGACCACCTTATCTTTCGTCATCCGCCGGGACCACACCCCTCTTCTGCCTCACCAATCAATCTCCCTCTCTGTTCATCTGTCAGCTCCTTCCATCCCTCTCAGCCTTCGCTTCCTCCCTCCAAGAAAAAGACAATCACTACGGAATCTACCGTATTCTCTTTGATCTCTAGTATTGGAACCATTCTTCCTATCCGCCATCAGACTCCATCTTTATTATTCCCTTTCATTCTCAGTGGAAATGGAAGGTAACATGGTAAAAGCACATGCTGTATAGTAATCTAGTCACACTGATCAGGAAGACTGTTTCCTTATTAAACACAGGAACCGTGAAAAATACACTCAGTCTTTATGAATCATGATGGAAAGCCATACACAATGTTACTGCTCACTGTACTATATTGTTTTCCACAAAAAGGTCTGACTACTAAACCCATGTTGGTCACATTTCTTTATTAAAAGCAATAAGATGCCATATTGTCAGCAGCAGGTAGAAGTACAGTAGTAATTAGAAAGAGATGATTATACACAGAGGGAGATAGAGAAAACTAAATACAAAGACATAATACAAAGACAGAACAAGGTGTGAGAGACAGCAGGATTGTTCCTTTCGGGCAGCTTCCTGCTCTAGTCCATTCAGTCTGCCGGTAGAGACCAGAGCCCTCTGCCGGTAGAGACCAGAGCCCTCTGCCGGTAGAGACCAGAGCCCTCTGCCGGTAGAGACCAGAGCCCTCTGCCAAAAAGGGCCCCAGGTTGTCATCCTGATTGATGTGATCATCAACTAATGTCACTCTCTGCCATCATCATCAAATCTACAGGATTCTAGAGCAGACAGCTGCTAACAGTGACATGTCATACTCACGTCATCATCAATAAATAAAGAGATTGATACAAAGACAGAATACCATGTCATCAAAAAGTATGTCTCAGTTTGAGTAATCAGTTATTCTGTACATAATTGAAAATCATATTATGGAGAACAAAAATGGGCACACACAGGGGTCCTTGAAGACCAGGTTTAAGACTGACTGGTCTAATCTCAACCAGGCTCACTCGCAGTCCAAACTAAAGCCCTGTTCTATTTTAGGTCCCTGGACCGTTAACCTAACCCAGGGCTCCCCAACCCTGTTCCTGGAGAGCTACCCTCCTGTAGGTTTCCACTCTTATTACAATCAGGAGCGTTAGATTAGGGTTGGAGCGAAAACCTACAGGATGGTAGCTCTCCAGGACCAGGGTTGGAGAGCCCTGCCCTAGCCCTTAACCCCATGGTGTTCACTGAAGGGGTAGGAGCAAGGGGAAGGGGCAAGGGACCAAAATGGAAGCAGCCACACCAACTAGCCCTCCTCAGTCCAGCTACAGTGCAACACACACTAAATAAAAACAGTCTCATCATAGTCTTCACTTGTTTCTCTTGTAGATTTTCTTGGCGAAGTTGAGGAAAACTGCGTGTGGAAGGTTTTGGGCGTGACGCGCGATGAGTTTCTGTAAGCGCTGATAGCTGTCGTCTTCGTATTGGTGGTACAGGGTGGGCATCTGTAGGGTGTTGTACAGTGCTTTCACCTTCTCCACACTGTCATGCCGACCATAACATGACTGGAAGAGGACAATAAAATAAAAGTGAATTTTTAGGTGTGTTTACAGTTCAATGGTCAACTGTGACTGTTCATGGTTGACCTCACCTCCAGCTCTGCCCTTTGTACAGGGGTCATGACCCCTAGAGCGGTCACCACCAGCCAGCCGCATTTGTTGTCCTGGATGTCTGTTCCAATCTTCCCTGTCACCGCCGGGTCGCCATAGCAATCCAGGTAGTCATCCTGGCAACAGAGAAACATTGTAAAACAATGCTGGTATGACTGACACACACACATAATTACTGTGGTCTCACCTGTAAAACAATGCTGTTATGACATTGTCTGTCTGTGTGTGTGTGTGTGTGTGTGTGAGAGAGTCAGTCTCAGAGAATTACTGTGGTCTCACCTGTATCTGGAAGAACTCTCCCATCTCCAGTAAGATATGTTTGGCATTGTTGTGTTCCTCTTCACTGTCGATGCCCGCCTGGGAATTATTCAGAAAGAGATACACCGTTTGTATAAGTTACAGTTTCTGCACCTTGTATAATGAGACTGACCAGACATTACAACACTAAACACTCACCATGTACATGGCTGCTGCCACAGGGAGGTAGAAGGAGTAGAAGGCAGTCTTGTACTTTACTATGGCCTTATATCTGACACACAGGGAGAGGGAGAGAGTAAAGATTATACCCTTCCAAACCCCAACAATACACTCAACACCCCCCAATAACCTGTACCTTGAATCTCCATATACCCTCCATCGCTATATCCCACCCTTCTTACAAACCTCTCCATGGTGAAGCGGTTGAGGTCTACTTGACCAGGAGGAGCGGTCATCAGGTCCAGTGCCTGGCCCAGCTCGGTCTGGAAGGACGTCTGAAACACACAGGGACAGAGAAACTATTCAGCCACAGCACTCAGCTGTGTAAGTATGTGTGTGTGTTTGTGTACCTCAGTGAAGAGCTCCAATAGGTGTACGTAGTAGGGCTGTGCCCTGCAGTGTCTGCGCAGTAGTCTATAGATGGATCCCTCCAGGAGGAAGGAATCATTGATGGCATCCAGACCCACTCTCTCCTGAGAAACAACAGCTATGTTACTGACTGAGCAAACCCTTTGAAGCCTACTATGTTAACAGGGACACATGGTGTTGTTGACAGGTGATGGATGGAAGTTGATGTAAGCTTACAGTTAGTTTTGGGTAAACCAGTTGGCTGACCATAACAGTGCTTTCAGATTATATTTCTTGTGAGAGCGATAACAGTCAGTCTCACCCTCTTGTACCAGCAGGGCTGACCTCTCCGAGTCACTGAAGCATCCATGATGTCATCAGCTACCAAGAAGAACGCCTGGAGCTGAGAGAGGAATAGAAGGTCAGCGTCAGTCACTGTGGTACCTCAGCAAAGTGCTAATTGAGGCAATAACTTTGTGTGTGTGTGTGTGTGTCTCACCAGCTCAATGCACCAGCCAACCAGCAGGGCCCGTCGCACAACATCCTGGGTCAGCTCAGTGGGAGGAACAAGCTCCCTCAAAGAGCCAATCACAGACAGACCTCTGTTTCTTTTTCCTCCAGGAGTGTTGTAATGCAACACCTAAGAGAAAGAGAGACAGAGAAATAGAGATGAGTTATATGGCATCTTTGCACATCTCAACTTCTCAATTCAAACCCTAGCACCTACGCCTAGACACTTCTCATAGATCTGAAGGAGATAGAGATATAGATATAGATATATATATATATATAAAATATAATATAATATATTTATATATTTTAACTTCCTATGGTGGTCTCACGACCCCTACACACCCAAACACAACACACCCTACCTCTCGGAGTCTGTTGAGAGCGTCAGCGAGGACAGAGTCTGTGAGGTCCTGCTCTGTGAGCTCGGTCACCAGCTCCTCAAACTGGGCCTCAAACAGCTGTGGGTCTGACTGCACCGCCCCCGAGTGGTGGGTCCCGTTGCTGCAACTACTGTCACCCTGAGAGTAGAGGACATTTCAGATTGTGAGGGAAAAGCAGGAGGGAGATAGAAAACAACAGCATTAGTTTCCAAAGCATCACATGTAAATAAAGGTCTGGTTTGTGCTTATCCCACCCAAAAAATGCTTATACAGAAACATAGTTCACAGTGTCAACAACTCTCAGTTTGTTAACTACCAGTACTAAGTTAGTTGGCTATACCAATGTAGCTAACTAACTAAAACTGTAAGCTCATTACACACACAAGCAGACAGGATGATCATATTTACAGCAAACTGCACAACTACAGTAAATGACTGCTAGCAACATCCCAGCGGTGCTGTCAGCAGTAGCTTCAACAGTATGTTCTCTGCAGTGATGACGAATTTAAGGTGAAACTATAGCTCGAAAGACCCAGATAAACAAAGTCTAATAATAGAGATGACCCACTAACATTAGTAAAAATAGCACATTACCTTGGCTAGAATACATCTAGCTAGCTAACGTTACCTAGCTACAGTAGACAGCGCTTAGTCTCCAGATAATAAACTTGTCTGGCTAGCCATTCACGACACAGAGCGATATCACGCCTGAACGTTAGATCCCTTTCATAAATAGATAACTAAATAAGCAACTACACACTAGGTTGCAATATCTGCAGTCCTTCTTACCATGATTATCTTGTCCTTGTTCATAGTGACAGTCTGTTTCTCAAATCCCTCTTCACTGGTGTCTCTACCTGTCAAATGGGAGAGTACGACGCACACAGAACTAGGGAATTCGGTGTATTGTAGTTTTTGACCACGTTGGTGTTTATTTTATCGCATAGCTTCTGAACTAAGCCTCCCGACAGCCTTCGCGAGTGATCGCAGAGCCGTGGGACCACAAGCCTTCATATGATATGAGCCTTTTGATTCGATAACGCCATCGAACCAGGATGGGCTTTCAGGCTGACTAACCAATAGAAATCCGGAAGAGGGGGGATTTAGATGGGGGGGACATGTCTGATGTTTCGAGAGTTTTGTGGTGAAAGGAACTGCCCTCAAAACATGTACATTAACCCAATCATGAGTTAGAGGTTTAACCCAATCATGAGTTAGAGGTTTAACCCAATCATGAGTTAGAGGTTTAACCCAATCATAAATTAGAGGTTTAACCCAATCATGAGTTAGAGGTTTAACCCAATCATAAATTAGAGTTTAACCCAATCATGAGTTAGAGGTTTAACCCAATCATAAATTAGAGGTTTAACCCAATCATAAATTGGAGGTTTAACCCAATCATAAATTAGAGGTTTAACCCAATCATAAGTTAGAGGTTTAACCCAATCATGAGTTAGAGGTTTAACCCAATCATAAATTAGAGGTTTAACCCAATCATAAATTAGAGGTTTAACCCAATCATAAATTAGAGGTTTAACCCAATCATGAGTTAGAGGTTTAACCCAATCATAAATTAGAGGTTTAACCCAATCATGAGTTAGAGGTTTAACCCAATCATAAATTAGAGGTTTAACCCAATCATAAATTAGAGGTTTAACCCAATCATAAATTAGAGGTTTAACCCAATCATAAATTAGAGGTTTAACCCAATCATAAATTAGAGGTTTAACCCAATCATAAATTAGAGGTTTAACCCAATCATAAATTAGAGGTTTAACCCAATCATGAGTTAGAGGTTTAACCCAATCATGAGTTAGAGGTTTAACCCAATCATAAATTAGAGGTTTAACCCAATCATAAATTAGAGGTTTAACCCAATCATAAATTAGAGGTTTAACCCAATCATGAGTTAGAGGTTTAACCCAATCATGAGTTAGAGGTTTAACCCAATCATAAATTAGAGGTTTAACCCAATCATAAATTAGAGGTTTAACCCAATCATAAATTAGAGGTTTAACCCAATCATAAATTAGAGGTTTAACCCAATCATAAATTAGAGGTTTAACCCAATCATAAATTAGAGGTTTAACCCAATCATGAGTTAGAGGTTTAACCCAATCATGAGTTAGAGGTTTAACCCAATCATAAATTAGAGGTTTAACCCAATCATAAATTAGAGGTTTAACCCAATCATAAATTAGAGGTTTAACCCAGTCATAAATTAGAAGTTTAACCCAATCATGAGTTAGAGGTTTAACCCAAGCATGAGTTAGAGGTTTAACCCAAGCATGAGTTAGAGGTTTAACCCAAGCATGAGTTAGAGGTTTCTTGGCTAATAGTCTAATACATCAAACAATATATAATACGCAACATTAAATCTGTGGTTCCATAAGAATAGAATAAAATGGAATAGCACATTTCTATAAAATGTTTAACCTAGCTACACATTTTGAACGCATTACACACATGAACACTTTCATGTTGTGGATAATTTATTCAATATGTTGAAATACATGACTTGCATTAAAAGTTCTTGCATTAGAACATTTATGTATCATATTTGAAGAGAATAATATGTTTATTCAGTTAGGCTCTATCACTTCAAGCCATACAATTATACAATGTGCAAAATAGGAGGTAGAAATTATAGCAACATTTTTAACACAGCTCAGTGCTTCTGTGTGTTTGAGTGTGTGTTTGAGTGTGTGTGTGTGTGTGTGTGTGTGTGTGTGTGTGTGTGTGTGTGTGTGTGTGTGTGTGTGTGTGTGTGTGTGTGTGTGTGTGTGTGTGTGTGTGTGTGTGTGTGTGTGTGTGCGTGCGCGTGTGTGTATCTGTGTGTTGTGTTTAAATCACTTACATACATAATTGTTTGTATATTCAAAACTTAAGTCTTCACAATATCGCCATTGAGTGTATAACTCTTGTCTGACTGGGTTGAGGTTAGCCAGCTTTCTATTCCAATCCAGACAGTATGTCCTCTAAGAATTCTGCACGCTTTATGTCGACCAACCTCCAGTATCAGACTATAATATCCAGATTCCCATAGTTCCCACTAAGTCTTGGTGGAACTACCATTCTGAATATCTGATCCCCAACATCTATACAAACGTATCTGTACATTTATTGCAAGAATCTCTTTAGTGCTTTGGGAATCATACTGAGGTGTAATTGATCAGACATAACCGTTCAGCCAGAGCCAGACACATCACAGAGTTCATGGATGATAGTTAGTTAGAACCCAGTATATCTACGGCTCTGGGTTCAACAGCACAACATTGATCCATCCCCTTCACTATACATTAACACATTTCCAAAGGCTCAGAGCAACTAGGTTTTGGATGCAAGAGAGAGAGAGAGAAAGGGAGAAAAGTAAGAAGCATTGCCAAAACATGCAGCTAAAGTCATTCTTAGGGGAGGTTAGTTATTTTGTAGGATTTGATACACAGGGAGGGAAATTGTAGTATTTGAACAAGGCTCCTGTTTCATTTGGAGTGCATTATGGGGGGTTGTACCATAACTTACAAATCAAATCGCTATGTCCAAGGTCATCTCAGAGACAGGAAATGCTGAGTTTGGGAGTATGATGTCTTAGACCGGTGTAATAAGAGTCAGTTTTGAGTTTGGGGTAGATGGTGTGTGAGTTTTGAGTTTGGGGTAGATGGTGTGTGAGTTTTGAGTTTGGGGTAGATGGTGTGTGCGTTTTGAGTTTGGGGTAGATGGTGTGTTAGTTTTGAGTTTGGGGTAGATGGTGTGTTAGTTTTGAGTTTTGGGGTAGATGGTGTGTTAGTTTTGAGTTTGGGGTAGATGGTGTGTGAGTTTTGAGTTTGGGGTAGATGGTGTGTGAGTTTTGAGTTTGGGGAATATGGTGTGTGCGTTTTGAGTTTGGGGTAGATGGTGTGTTAGTTTTGAGTTTGGGGTAGATGGTGTGTTAGTTTTGAGTTTTGGGGTAGATGGTGTGTTAGTTTTGAGTTTGGGGTAGATGGTGTGTGAGTTTTGAGTTTGGGGTAGATGGTGTGTGAGTTTTGAGTTTGGGGTAGATGGTGTGTGAGTTTGGAGTTTGGAGTAGATGGTGTGTGAGTTTTGAGTTTGGGGTAGATGGTGTGTGAGTTTTGAGTTTGGGGTAGATGGTGTGTTAGTTTTGAGTTTGGGGTACATGGTGTGTTAGTTTTGAGTTTTGGGGTAGATGGTGTGTTAGTTTTGAGTTTGGGGTAGATGGTGTGTTAGTTTTGAGTTTGGGGTAGATGGTGTGTTAGTTTTGAGTTTTGGGGTAGATGGTGGGTTAGTTTTGAGTTTGGGGTAGATGGTGTGTGAGTTTTGAGTTTGGGGTCGATGGTGTGTGAGTTTTGAGCTTGGGGTAGATGGTGTGTTAGTTTTGAGTTTGGGGTAGATGGTGTGTTAGTTTTGAGTTTTGGGGTAGATGGTGGGTTAGTTTTGAGTTTGGGGTAGATGGTGTGTTAGTTTTGAGTTTTGGGGTAGATGGTGGGTTAGTTTTGAGCTTGGGGTAGATGGTGTGCGAGTTTTGAGTTTGAGGCACCTTTCTTCTGAAGGCAGTTTGGAGATGGACTAGGTAAGGGGTGTTGAGGATTACATGTTGATTTTACCTCAAGAAAATGAACCACAAAAAAATACTAATAAAGATGTAAGTTTGTAAACATACGGCGACACTAACAGGCCATTAAACTTTCACTGTCAGTGGGAAAAACGAGTGTACATTTTTCTGTACATTTTACAGTGTCGTCAGGAGAAAAGGAAGGTTAACCATTTCACAAGTGGAAGACAAAAAGGTGAGTTCCATGAACACTTAAAGTGAGTTTCGCTCCGGATGAAGAGCTGGACAAATGAACGTACATTTGAGTTTTGAAAAAGAGTGAGCAGTTTAATGAGTGTATGCGGTTCGTGTAAGAGTGATATTCACAGCTCCAGAAAAGTGTTTACCTTAGACACAGATCTAGGATCAGCTTATGCTCCACTGATCCTAACCTTAACCATTAGGAGGAGAAACACTAAACTGACCATAGCTCAGAGTCTAGGGGAAACTTCATTATCCTACTCCTTCTCTCCATCCTCTATAGTCTTGAAGTTAAAGAGAGATCCCAGAGTTGTGTTCCGTATGGCTAGGTGGAGGTTGAAGGTAGGAGGTTAGTTGAGAGGTCAAAGTTCAGGAAAGGAAGGCCAGGCGCAGGTGCATTGGAGGGCTCCAAGGGGAAGGAGGAAGGGAAAGCGGTAGGATGCATGTTGAAAGTATTGGAACAAGGCTGTAGCAAAGGTCCAGTCGTTCCCTCCTCATAGTGCTGACTCCTTCCACCGCCCATCAGGATATGTCAGTAGTCTGTTCCTTCATCCTTCCTCTCCCCTGTCTAACTCATCCTACCATCCTCCACCTCTCCTCCTCCCTTTGTATCTCTTCTTCATTAGACCATACCATGCCTCCACTCTCCTCTGTGTGGGTATACTTTCTGCCTCCTCTCCTTTTCCTCCCCATCCCCTCCCATCTTTCCTCCTTCCTCCCCCTCTTACAGGGCTGACTCTGTGTACAGTGCCCCTGATGACCCGTGGGGGTTGGCCGTCAGTAATCGCCATAGCGACGCAGAGGAGGAGGAGCTTAAGTCACCGCAGCTGCGCAAGTGGATCCCCTCCGTCACAGGGGGTTGGTTGCTATGACGGCGGTTGTGGCGGCTGTCGCTATGGGAGTGGTGGTGACCACGGTGATGAGGGTGTGGTGGGTGGGATCCCTGGCTGGCCCCCCAGGAGTTACGTAACACCTTGAGACAGACAGACACTAGTGTGAGTGTGTGTGTCTGTATGTGTGTGTGAGTGTGTGTGTATTTACTGTATGTGTGTATATGTGTCAGTGTGTGTTACCTGCTCTAAAGGGAGATGGCCTGTCCCGTTGCCCTCCACCCCGCCTCTCCTTTTCTGACCCTGTCCCGTGTTCCCAGAATGCTCTGCGGCGGACGCCAGGTTCCGTTTGGATCGCTGCAGGAAGCGAGCGACCAACCCCCTCGTCACCTGACAGGAAGAAAAGGAGAGAGGATGAGAAATGAGGACCTGGCATAATCTTTCTACATACAATATGTTCATTTCTAGATATAAGTATCTTTGCAGAGTTTATGGCTGCTGTTATTAGTCTTTTTCAGCCATTACACACCTTGAGGTCCCCAAGAGAGCGGTTGTATTCTTTGGGCAGGTGCAAGGGAGAGTTGGTGAGGCCTTTGGAGAGGGGCAAGTTGCGCCCCAAGGTGGCTGCCTTCACACTGCCCTTACTGGGGAGGAGGGCTGAGGGGGGCACCAGAGAGGAGCGGGGTAGCAGGCATGCCTCGGAGGACGGACCTGGGGAAGACAGACAGAAACTATAATCTGTAGTGTCTTACCCAAAGGTGGTCAATACTGCCTTCTCTAACCGCTAACCTTTAGATTCTCACCTGTGTTTGTAGAGGTCTGAGAGCCCTCCCTCACTCCTTTACTGCCCACTGAGCCACCACTGAAGTCAACTAGAGCAGAGAGGGAGGGAGAGAGCAGAGAGGGAGGGAGAGAGCAGAGAGGGAGGGAGAGAGGAGAGAGGGAGGGAGAGAGGAGAGAGGGAGGGAGAGAGAGAGCAGAGAGGGAGGGAGAAAGCAGAGAGGGAGGGAGAGAGCAGAGAGGGAGGGAGAGAGTAGAGAGGGAGGGAGGGAGGGAGGAGAGAGGGACAGAGAAAGGGAGGTATGATATAGATATGAAATGCAAACTATCACCATGTCTTTCTTGCATAGTGTATTCATAGCGTGTTCATAGTGTGTTCATAGTGTGAGTTGTAAATCACTAACACTGGATGTCTGTACATGTGTGTTGTGTGCTTGTACTAGAGGTCGACCGATTATGACTTCAACGGCGATACCGATACCGATTATTGGAGGACCAAAAAACCCGATACCGATTAATCGGACGATTTGTAGTTTTGTTTTTTTGTAATAATGACAATTACAACAATACTGAATGAACACTTATTTTAATTTAGCCTAAAATAAACAATGAAACATGTTCAATTTGGTTTAAATAATGCAAAAACAAAGTGTTGGAGAAGAAAGTCAGAAAGTTCCTTGCTGTTTTTTTTAAAAAATTTAAATTTTTAAATTTTTTACTTCCGGCGCCGACAGAGATGGCCGCCTCGCTTCGCGTTCCTAGGAAACTATGCAGTTTTTTGTTTTTTACGTGTTATTTCTTACATTAGTACCCCAGGTCATCTTAGGTTTCATTACATACAGCCGAGAAGAACTACTGTATATAAGATCAGCGTCACCATCAGTACGACCAAGAATATGTTTTTCGCGACGCGGATCCTGTGTTCTGCCTTACAAACAGGACAACGGAATGGATCGCATGCAGCGACCCAAAAAACGACTCCGAAAAAGAGGGAAACGTGGCGGTCTTCTGGTCAGACTACGGAGACGGGCACATCGTGCCCCACTTCCTAGCATTCTTCTTGCCAATGTCCAGTCTCTTGACAACAAGGTTGATGAAATCCGAGCAAGGGTAGCATTCCAGAGGGACATCAGAGACTGTAACGTTCTGTGCTTCACGGAAACATGGCTCACTGGAGAGACGCTATCCGAAGCGGTGCAGCCAACGGGTTTCTCCACGCATCGCGCCGACAGATACAAACACCTTTCTGGTAAGAAGAGGGGTGGGGGTGTATGCCTTATGGCTAACGAGGCATGGTGCGATGAAAGAAACATACAGGAACTCAAATCCTTCTGTTCACCTGATTTAGAATTCCTCACAATCAAATGTAGACCACATTATCTACCAAGAGAATTCCCTTCGATTATAATCACAGCCGTATATATCCCCCCCCAAGCAGACACATCGATGGCTCTGAACGAACTTTATTTAACTCTTTGCAAACTGGAAACCATTTATCCGGAGGCTGCATTCATCGTTGTTGGGGATTTTAACAAGGCTAATCTGAAAACAAGACTCCCTAAATTTTATCAGCATATCGATTGCGCAACCAGGGGCGGAAAAACCTTGGATCACTGTTACTCTAACTTCCGCGACGCATATAAGGCCCTGCCCCGCCCCCTTTCGGAAAAGCTGACCACGACTCCATTTTGCTGATACCTGCCTACAGACAAAAACTAAAAAAGAAGCTCCCACGCTGAGGTCTGTCCAACGCTGGTCCGACCAAGCTGACTCCACACTCCAAGACTGCTTCCATCACGTGGACTGGGACATGTTTCGTATTGCGTCAAATAACAACATTGACGAATACGCTGATTCGGTGTGCGAGTTCATTAGAACGTGCGTTGAAGATGTCGTTCCCATAGCAACGATTAAAACATTCCCTAACCAGAAACCTTGGATTGATGGCAGCATTCGCGTGAAACTGAAAGCGCGAACCACTGCTTTCAATCAGGGCAAGGTGTCTGGTAACATGACTGAATACAAACAATGCAGCTATTCCCTCCGTAAGGCTATCAAACAAGCTAAGCGTCAGTACAGAGACAAAGTAGAATCCCAATTCAACGGCTCAGACACAAGAGGCATGTGGCAGGGTCTACAGTCAATCACGGACTACAGGAAGAAATCCAGCCCAGTCACGGACCAGGATGTCTTGCTCCCAGGCAGACTAAATAACTTTTTGCCCGCTTTGAGGACAATACAGTGCCACTGACACTGCCTGCAACGGAAAAATGCGGTCTCTCCTTCACTGCAGCCGAGGTGAGTAAAACATTTAAACGTGTTAACCCTCGCAAGGCTGCAGGCCCAGACGGCATCCCCAGCCGCGCCCTCAGAGCATGCGCAGACCAGCTGGCTGGTGTGTTTACGGACATATTCAATCAATCCCTATACCAGTCTGCTGTTCCCACATGCTTCAAAAGGGCCACCATTGTTCCTGTTCCCAAGAAAGCTAAGGTAACTGAGCTAAACGACTACCGCCCCGTAGCACTCACTTCCGTCATCATGAAGTGCTTTGAGAGACTAGTCAAGGACCATATCACCTCCACCCTACCTGACACCCTAGACCCACTCCAATTTGCTTACCGCTCAAATAGGTCCACAGACGATGCAATCTCAACCACATTGCACACTGCCCTAACCCATCTGGACAAGAGGAATACCTATGTGAGAATGCTGTTCATCGACTACAGACCCTGGGTCTCGAGCCCGCCCTGTGCAACTGGGTACTGGACTTCCTGACGGGCCACCCCCAGGTGGTGAGGGTAGGTAACAACATCTCCTCCCCGCTGATCCTCAACACTGGGGCCCCACAAGGGTGCGTTCTGAGCCCTCTCCTGTACTCCCTGTTCACCCACGACTGCGTGGCCACGCACGCCTCCAACTCAATCATCAAGTTTGCGGACGACACAACAGTGGTAGGCTTGATTACCAACAACGACGAGACGGCCTACAGGGAGGAGGTGAGGGCCCTCGGAGTGTGGTGTCAGGAAAATAACCTCACACTCAACGTCAACAAAACTAAGGAGATGTTTGTGGACTTCAGGAAACAGCAGAGGGAACACCCCCCTATCCACATCGATGGAACAGTAGTGGAGAGAGTAGCAAGTTTTAAGTTCCTCGGCATACACATCACAGACAAACTGAATTGGTCCACTCACACAGACAGCATCGTGAAGAAGGCGCAGCAGCGCCTCTTCAACCTCAGGAGGCTGAAGAAATTCGGCTTGTTACCAAAAGCACTCACAAACTTCTACAGATGCACAATCGAGAGCATCCTGGCGGGCTGTATCACCGCCTGGTACGGCAACTGCTCCACCCTCAACCGTAAGGCTCTCCAGAGGGTAGTGAGGTCTGCACAACGCATCACCGGGGGCAAACTACCTGCCCTCCAGGACACCTACACCACCCGATGTTACAGGAAGGCCATAAAGATCATCAAGGACATCAACCACCCGAGCCACTGCCTGTTCACCCCGCTATCATCCAGAAGGCGAGGTCAGTACAGGTGCATCAAAGCTGGGACCGAGAGACTGAAAAACAGCTTCTATCTCAAGGCCATCAGACTGTTAAACAGCCACCACTAACATTGAGTGGCTGCTGCCAACACACTGACACTGACTCAACTCCAGCCACTTTAATAATGGGAATTGATGGGAAATGATGTAAATATATCACTACCCACTTTAAACAATGCTACCCTATATAATGTTACTTACCCTACATTATTCATCTCATATGCATACGTATATACTGTACTCTATTTCATCGACTGCATCCTTATGTAATACATGTATCACTAGCCACTTTAACTATGCCACTTTGTTTACATACTCATCTCATATGTATATACTGTACTCGATACCATCTACTGTATCTTGCCTATGCTGCTCTGTACCATCACTCATTCATATATCCTTATGTACATATTCTTTATCCCCTTACACTGTGTATAAGACAGTAGTTTAGGAATTGTTAGTTAGATTACTTGTTGGTTATTACTGCATTGTCGGAACTAGAAGCACAAGCATTTCGCTACACTCGCATTAACATCTGCTAACCATGTGTATGTGACAAATAAAATTTGATTTGATTTGATTTGCTCAGAACATGAGAACATATGAAAGCTGGTGGTTCCTTTTAACACGAGTCTTCAATATTCCCAGGTAAGAAGTTTTAGGTTGTAGTTATTCTAGGAATTATAGGACTATTTCTCTCTATACGATTTGTATTTCATATACCTTTGACTATTGGATGTTCTTATAGGCACTTTAGTATTGCCAGTGTAACAGTATAGCTTCCGCCCCTCTCCTCGTTCCTACCTGGGCTCGAACCAGCAACACAACGACAACAGCCACCCTCGAAGCAGCGTTACCCTTGCAGAGCAAGGGGAATAACTACTCCAAGTCTCAGAGCGAGTGACGTTTGAAACGCTATTAGCGCGCACCCCGCTAACTAGCTAGCCATTTCACATCAGTTACACTAGCCTAATCTCGGGAGTTGATAGGCTTGAAGTCTTAAACAGCAGAGCTGCTGGCAAAACGCACAAAAGTGCTGTTTGAATGAATGCTTACGAGCCTGCTGGTGCCTACCATCGCTCAATCAGACTGCTCTACCAAATCATAGACTTAATTATAACATAATAACACACAGAAATGCGAGCCTCAGGTCATTAATATGGTTGAATCTGGAAACTACCATCTCGAAAACAAGACGTTTATTCTTTCAGTGTAATACGGAACAGTTCCGTATTTTATCTAACAGATGGCCTCACTAAGTCTAAATATTCTTGTTACATTGCACAACCTTCAATGTTATGTCATAATTACCTAAAACTCTGGCAAATTAGTTCGCCACGAGCCAGGCAGCCCAAACTGTTGCATATACACTGACTCTGCGTGCAATGAGCGCAAGAGACATGACACAATTTCACCTGGTTAATATTGCCTGCTAACCTGGATTACTTTTTGCTAAATATGCAGGTTTAAAAATATATACTTCTGTGTATTGATTTTAAGAAAGGCATTGGTGTTTATGGTTAGGTACACGTTGGAGCAACGACAGTCCTTTTTTGCGAATGCGCACTGCATCGATTATATGCAACGCAAGACACGCTAGATGAACTAGTAATATCATCAACCATGTGTAGATATAACAAGTGATTCTGATTGATTAAGTTTAATGCTAGCTAGCAACTTACCTTGGCTTCTTACTGCATTTGCGGAACAGGTGGGCTCCTCGTGAGGCAGGACGTTAGAGTGTTGGACTAGTTAACCCTAAGGTTGCAAGACTGAATCCCTGAGCTGACAAGGTAAAAATCTGTCGTTCTGCCCCTGAACAAGGCAGTTAACCCACTGTTCCTAGACCGTCATTGAAAATAAGAATGTGTTCTTAACTGACTTGCCTAGTTAAATAAAAATTAAATAAAGTCCCCCCAAAAAATCAGATTGTTATGAAAACTTGAAATCGGCCCTAATTAATCGGCCATTCCGATTAATCGGTCGACCTCTAGTGTGTACCCACCTGTATCAGCAGAAGAGCTGAGGCCAGGCTCGCTGTGTGACCTCACTAGGGGCAGAAGCCCGTCACTATCCCCCCTCTCGCTCCTTCCGCCCTGACGACGCAAGTACAACGGCTGTAGGGGGAGGGGTACGCCGTTGCCGTGACCACCCTGCTGATTGACAGCTGAGGAAGTGGGAGGAGCTGCAGAGGCAGAGGCAGAACTGCGTCGTAAAGGGGTGCAAGGTCCGACTCGTTTCTCTAGGATAGAGGAGTGCTGGTGAGAGGTGGCGCCTCCTAGCAGCTCCAACTGGGAACAACTACTGGCCAACATAGCCTGTCGCCTCAACACTGGAGACCTGCAAAGATAGGGGAGGGGGAGTGTTGTTCTCTTTTGAGAAGGAGCTGCAAGAAAGTGGCTGTGAACTGTGTGTGTGATTGTCCTTGTATTTACCTGTATGTAGCTGTAGCAGTGCTAGATGAGGAGCAGGAGTTGGACCTCTCTCCTCTGTAGCATCGCCTGGCCCTGGGGCCCACCAGGGGACTCTCTACCAGGGGACTCTCCAGGGCTTGGGGAGGGGGACCACGGAAGCTCACATACTCCCCTCCTTCTCCCCCGTCTCCCTCCTCCACTCCCCCGGTGCTCCCTCTCTCCCCCCTAGCCCTGACCCCCACGAGGCAGAAGTCCTCTGAAGGTGAGGAGTCGTCTGGGATGTCAATGATCTCCGACATCAACAGAGAACCACTGTCCATGGAGACTGGAGGGAGGGAGGGAGACGGTTCATTTACTTGTTTATATTATGCTAAATTTATGAATTGGCAGTGTTGCCTGTTTACAGTTGAAGTCGGAAGTTTACATACACTTAGGTTGGAGTCATTAAAACTAGTTTTTTAACCTCTCCACAAATTTCTGGTTAACAAACTATAGTTTTGGCAAGTCAGTTAGGACATCTACTTTGTGGATGACACAAGTAATTTTTCCAACAATTGTTTACAAACATATTATTTCACTTATAATTCACTGTATCACAATTCCAGTGAGTCAGACATTTACATACACTAAGTTGACTGTGCCTTTAAACAGCTTCGAAAATTCCAGAAAATTATGTCATGGCTTTAGAAGCTACTGATAGGCTATTGGAGGTGTACCTGTGGATGTATTACAAGGCCTACCTTCAAATTCAGTGCTTCTTTGCTTGACATCATGGGAAAATCAAAAGAAATCAGCCAAAACCTCAGATTTTTTTTTTTACTAGGATTAAATGTCAAGAACTGTGAAAAACTGAGTTTAAATGTATTTGGCTAAGGTGTATGTCAACTTCTGACTTCAACTGTAGGTAAAGAACCAGAGTAAATGGGCCCTTCATGAAACTCTCCTTTCAATACCAGACTGGTAAAAACATGAATAACAGAGCTGAAGTGAACAGAACGTAGCATGTGTGACTCTGACCCTCTCCGCTGAAGGCAGTGGATGTGGCCCTCTCTCCAGACAGCTCATTCCCATGGCTGTCAAACACCGTGGCCTAAAGACAACCACACAGCACATGTGTTTAATAGACACACACACCCGCATGCACACACAAACAAACACACAGAGACAATTGTCCTGTATTCCTGCTTCGCTTTCTCTCTCTCTTTCACACACACACACACACACACACACACACACACACACACACACACACACACACACACACACACACACACACACACACACACACACACACACACACACACACACACACACACACACACACACACACACACCAGCAAACATGTCCAGATTCCCCCACTGACCTGGCTAGCTGCTCTCTGTCCCATCACTAATTCGTAAGGAGGGGGACAGTCAGTGGGGTACAGAGGAACTGGACTCTCCATCGACCCGTTATAGGTGATACTGAGGACATGTAGACACACAGACAAACAATGAAGACTGATTTTATTGGCTATTTACAAATGCTAGAGTGTGTGTTTAATAAGTATACACTGCTCAAAAAAATAAAGGGAACACTTAAACAACACAATGTAACTCCAAGTCAATCACACTTCTGTGAAATCAAACTGTCCACTTAGGAAGCAACCCTGATTGACAATAAATTTCACATTCTGTTGTGCAAATGGAATAGACAGGTGAGAATTATAGGCAGTTAGCAAGACACCCAATAAAGGAGTGGTTCTGCAGGTGGTGACCACAGACCACTTCTCAGTTCCTATGCTTCCTGGCTGATGTTTTGGTCACTTTTGAATGCTGGCGGTGCTTTCACTCTAGTGGTAGCATGAGACGGAGTCTACAACCCACACAAGTGGCTCAGGTAGTGCAGCTCATCCAGGATGGCACATCAATGCGAGCTGTGGCAAGAAGGTTTGCTGTGTCTGTCAGCGTAGTGTCCAGAGCATGGAGGCACTACCAGGAGACAGGCCAGTACATCAGGAGACGTGAAGTAGGCCGTAGGAGGGCAACAACCCAGCAGCAGGACCGCTACCTCCGCCTTTGTGCAAGGAGGAGCAGGAGGAGCACTGGCAGAGCCCTGCAAAATAACCTCCAGCAAGCCACAAATGTGCATGTGTCTGCTCAAACGGTCAGAAACAGACTCCATGAGGGTGGTATGAGGGCCCGACGTCCACAGGTGGGGGTTGTGCTTACAGCCCAACACCGTCCAGGACGTTTGGCATTTGCCAGAGAACACCAAGATTGGCAAATTTGCCATTGGCGCCCTATGAGTGTTCAGTATGAGTATGAGTGTTCACATGAGCACATGAGACAGACGTGACAGAGTCTGGAGATGCTGTGGAGAACGTTCTGCTGCCTGCAACATCCTCCAGCATGACCGGTTTGGCGGTGGGTCAGTCATGGTGTGGGGTGGCATTTCTTTGGGGGGCCGCACAGCCCTCCATGTGCTCGCCAGAGTTAGCCTGACTGCCATTAGGTACCGAGATGAGATCCTCAGACCCCTTGTGAGACCATATGCTGGTGCGGTTGGCCCTGGGTTCCTCCTAATGCAAGACAATGCTAGACCTCATGTGGCTGGAGTGTGTCAGCAGTTCCTGCAAGAGGAAGGCATTGATGCTATGGACTGGCCTGCCCGTTCCCCAGACCTGAATCCAATTGAGCACATCTGGGACATCATGTCTCGCTCCATCCAACAACGCCACGTTACACCACCAATTGTCCAGGAGTTGGCGGATGCTTTAGTCCAGGTCTGGGAGGAGATCCCTCAGGAGACCATCCGCCACCTCATCAGGAACATGCCCAGGCGTTGTAGGGAGGTCATACAGGCACGTGGAGGCCACACACTACTGAGCCTCATTTTGACTTGTTTTAAGGACATTACATCAAAGTTGGATCAGCCTGTAGTGTGGTTTTTTCCACATTAATTTTGAGTGTGACTCCAAATCCAGACCTCCATGGGTTGATACATTTGATTTCCATTGATAATTTGTGTGTGATTTTGTTGTCAGCACATTCAACTATGTAAAGAAAAAAGTATTTAATAAGAATATTTCATTCATTCAGATCTAGGATGTGTTATTTTAGTGTTCCCTTTATTTTTTTGAGCAGTGTATATATATCTGTCCTGTTGCACACACGTGTTTACAGTTTTTTCCCCAATTGCTAACATGCATTGGTCAAAACTGAAGTCACATTGTCAAAACTCTTCACACAGTCAGTGACACAGAAATGTATTTGGATCAAACTGTGAATAATTTTTAATTGTTTTCATGTTGATACTGTAATGTACCGTGAGGGTTCTAGTTCTCCCTCTCTCCAGTACTGTACAGTATGAGTGATAATACTAGACATGTTGATACTGTAAGGTACCGTGAGGGTTCTAGTTCTCCCTCTCTCCAGTACTGTACAGTATGAGTGTTATACTATATATGTTGATGAGAACTAGAACCCTCACAGTACTGTACAGTATGAGTGATTATACTAGACATGTTGATGAGAACTAGAACCCTCACAGTGCTGTACAGTATGAGTGTTATACTAGACATGTTGATGAGAACTAGAACCCTCACAGTACTGTACAGTATGAGTGATTATACTAGACATGATGAGAACTAGAACCCTCACAGTACTGTACAGTATGAGTGTTATACTAGACATGATGATGAGAACTAGAACCATCACAGTACTCTACAGGATGAGTGGTTATACTAGACATGTTGATGAGAACTAGAACCCTCACAGTGCTGTACAGTATGAGTGTTATACTAGACATGTTGATGAGAACTAGAACCCTCACAGTACTGTACAGGATGAGTGGTTATACTAGACATGATGAGAACTAGAACCCACACAGTACTGTACAGTATGAGTGTTATACTAGACATGTTGATGAGAACTAGAACCCTCACAGTACTGTACAGGATGAGTGTTATACTAGACATGTTGATGAGAACTAGAACCCTCACAGTACTGTACAGGATGAGTGGTTATACTAGACATGATGAGAACTAGAACCCTCACAGTACTGTACAGTATGAGTGTTATACTAGACATGTTGATGAGAACTAGAACCATCACAGTACTCTACAGGATGAGTGGTTATACTAGACATGATGAGAACTAGAACCCTCACAGTACTGTACAGTATGAGTGTTATACTAGACATGTTGATGAGAACTGGAACCCTCACAGTACTGTACAGTATGAGTGTTATACTAGACATGATAAGAACTAGAACCCTCACAGTACTATACAGTATGAGTGTTATACTAGACATGATGAGAACTAGAACCCTCACAGTACTGTACAGTATGAGTGTTATACTAGACATGTTGATGAGAACTAGAACCCTCACAGTACTGTACAGTATGAGTGTTATACTACACATGTTGATGAGAACTAGAATCCTCACAGTACTGTACAGTATGAGTGTTATACTAGACATGTTGATGAGAACTAGAACCCTCACAGTACTGTACAGTATGAGTGTTATACTAGACATGATAAGAACTAGAACCCTCACAGTACTGTACAGTATGAGTGTTATACTAGACATGATGAGAACTAGAACCCTCACAGTACTGTACAGTATGAGTGTTATACTAGACATGATAAGAACTAGAACCCTCACAGTACTGTACAGTATGAGTGTTATACTAGACATGATGAGAACTAGAACCCTCACAGTACTGTACAGTATGAGTGTTATACTAGACATGATAAGAACTAGAACCCTCACAGTACTGTACAGTATGAGTGTTATACTATACATGTTGATGAGAACTAGAACCCTCACAGTACTGTACAGTATGAGTGTTATACTATACATGTTGATGAGAACTAGAACCCTCACAGTACTGTACAGTATGAGTGTTATACTAGACATGTTGATGGGAACTAGAACCCTCACAGTACTGTACAGTATGAGTGTTATACTAGACATGTTGATGAGAACTAGAACCCTCACAGTACTGTACAGTATGAGTGTTATACTATACATGTTGATGAGAACTAGAACCCTCACAGTACTGTACAGTATGAGTGTTATACTATACATGTTGATGAGAACTAGAACCCTCACAGTACTGTACAGTATGAGTGATTATACTAGACATGTTGATGAGAACTAGAACCCTCACAGTACTGTACAGTATGAGTGTTATACTATACATGTTGATGAGAACTAGAACCCTCACAGTACTGTACAGTATGAGTGTTATACTAGACATGTTGATGAGAACTAGAACCCTCACAGTACTGTACAGTATGAGTGTTATACTAGACATGTTGATGAGAACTAGAACCCTCACAGTACTGTACAGTATGAGTGTTATACTAGACATGTTGATGAGAACTAGAACCCTCACAGTACTGTACAGTATGAGTGTTATACTATACATGTTGATGAGAACTAGAACCCTCACAGTACTGTACAGTATGAGTGTTATACTAGACATGTTGATGAGAACTAGAACCCTCACAGTACTGTACAGTATGAGTGATTATACTAGACATGATAAGAACTAGAACCCTCACAGTACTGTACAGTATGAGTGTTATACTAGACATGATGAGAACTAGAACCCTCACAGTACTGTACAGTATGAGTGTTATACTAGACATGATAAGAACTAGAACCCTCACAGTACTGTACAGTATGAGTGTTATACTATACATGTTGATGAGAACTAGAACCCTCACAGTACTGTACAGTATGAGTGTTATACTAGACATGTTGATGAGAACTAGAACCCTCACAGTACTGTACAGTATGAGTGTTATACTAGACATGTTGATGAGAACTAGAACCCTCACAGTACTGTACAGTATGAGTGTTATACTAGACATGTTGATGAGAACTAGAACCCTCACAGTACTGTACAGTATGAGTGTTATACTATACATGTTGATGAGAACTAGAACCCTCACAGTACTGTACAGTATGAGTGTTATACTAGACATGTTGATGAGAACTAGAACCCTCACAGTACTGTACAGTATGAGTGATTATACTAGACATGTTGATGAGAACTAGAACCCTCACAGTACTGTATCGTATGAGTGTTATACTATACATGTTGATGAGAACTAGAACCATCACAGTACTGTACAGGATGAGTGGTTATACTAGACATGTTGATGAGAACTAGAACCCTCACAGTACTGTACAGGATGAGTGATTATATTATACATGTTGATGAGAACTAGAACCCTCACAGTACTGTACAGTATGAGTGTTATACTAGACATGTTGATGAGAACTAGAACCCTCACAGTACTGTACAGTATGAGTGTTATACTAGACATGATGAGAACTAGAACCCTCACAGTACTGTACAGTATGAGTGTTATACTAGACATGTTGATGAGAACTAGAACCCTCACAGTACTGTACAGTATGAGTGTTATACTATACATGTTGATGAGAACTAGAACCCTCACAGTACTGTACAGTATGAGTGTTATACTATACATGTTGATGAGAACTAGAACCCTCACAGTACTGTACAGTATGAGTGTTATACTAGACATGTTGATGAGAACTAGAACCCTCACAGTACTGTACAGTATGAGTGTTATACTATACATGTTGATGAGAACTAGAACCCTCACAGTACTGTACAGTATGAGTGTTATACTAGACATGTTGATGAGAACTAGAACCCTCACAGTACTGTACAGTATGAGTGTTATACTATACATGTTGATGAGAACTAGAACCATCACAGTACTGTACAGGATGAGTGATTATACTATACATGTTGATGAGAACTAGAACCCTCACAGTACTGTACAATATGAGTGATTATACTAGACATGTTGATGAGAACTAGAACCATCACAGTACTGTACAGGATGAGTGATTATACTATACATGTTGATGAGAACTAGAACCCTCACAGTACTGTACAATATGAGTGATTATACTATACATGTTGATGAGAACTAGAACCCTCACAGTACTGTACAATATGAGTGATTATACTAGACATGTTGATGAGAACTAGAACCATCACAGTACTGTACAGGATGAGTGATTATACTATACATGTTGATGAGAACTAGAACCCTCACAGTACTGTACAGTATGAGTGTTATACTAGACATGTTGATGAGAACTAGAACCCTCACAGTACTGTACAGTATGAGTGATTATACTATACATGTTGATGAGAACTAGAACCCTCACAGTACTGTACAGTATGAGTGATTATATTATACATGTTGATGAGAACTAGAACCATCACAGTACTGTACAGTATGAGTGTTATACTATACATGTTGATGAGAACTAGAACCCTCACAGTACTGTACAGGATGAGTGGTTATACTATACATGTTGATGAGAACTAGAACCCTCACAGTACTGTACAGTATGAGTGTTATACTATACATGTTGATGAGAACTAGAACCCTCACAGTACTGTACAGTATGAGTGTTATACTATACATGTTGATGAGAACTAGAACCCTCACAGTACTGTACAGGATGAGTGATTATACTATACATGTTGATGAGAACTAGAACCCTCACAGTACTGTACAGTATGAGTGTTATACTATACATGTTGATGAGAACTAGAACCCTCACAGTACTGTACAGTATGAGTGTTATACTATACATGTTGATGAGAACTAGAACCCTCACAGTACTATACAGTATGAGTGTTATACTATACATGTTGATGAGAACTAGAACCCTCACAGTACTGTACAGTATGAGTGTTATACTAGACATGATGATGAGAACTAGAACCCTCACAGTACTGTACAGTATGAGTGTTATACTAGACATGATAAGAACTAGAACCATCACAGTACTGTACAGTATGAGTGTTTTACTATACATGTTGATGAGAACTAGAACCCTCACAGTACTGTACAGTATGAGTGTTATACTAGACATGATGATGAGAACTAGAACCCTCACAGTGCTGTACAGTATGAGTGTTATACTAGACATGATAAGAACTAGAACCATCACAGTACTGTACAGTATGAGTGTTATACTAGACATGATGATGATGTTTCTTTGTAATTTTTATTGCAGCCCTTGAATTTATGGAATTTGTTATTTCAACAGTAAATTACTTATATGCACAGATATAGAAAAAATTAAGGTTATTGAAGCAAATTGCTGCATTTCTGATTCATTCTTGTTCCATATACTTTAGTACAGTCAATAAAGTGAAAAGGTGTTATTCTTATTCTATAATGAAATATTGATTTACATGAAAATTCATTCAAACTTCAAAGAAATGTTCCTCATTTATGTAATGTTCCCTGTTAGTGTTATTTAGGTCAGTGTGTTATGAGTGACAATGTACTGTACGCTTTCTGACTGAGAATTGTTGTCAGTGTTCTGGTCGAATGAGCTTATTTTGAGACATGTATGAAGTGTTTTGGTGGTTTGACTGAGTTCTGGAGGTGAGATGAAGTGTTTTGGTGGTTTGACTGAGTTCTGGAGGTGAGATGAAGTGTTTTGGTGGTTTGACTGAGTTCTGGAGGTGAGATGAAGTGTTTTGGTGGTTTGACTGAGTTCTGGAGGTGAGATGAAGTGTTTTGGTGGTTTGACTGAGTTCTGGAGGTGAGATGAAGTGTTTTGGTGGTTTGACTGAGTTCTGGAGTTCTGTCCAGCGGTCCTGGAGCAATTAGGGTTAAGTGCAATGCTCAAGGGCACAGCTACATATTTCTCACCCTGTCAGGTCCGGTATTCGAACCAGCAACCCCAACGCTCTAACCTTCAGCCTACCTGTGTGTGTGTTATTACCTCTGTGCGTCTGTCTCAGAGCTGCAGGTGTATTCAGGGGGGTAGTAGGGGGGCGGAGGGATGGGCGGGACAAACTCCTCAAAGTCCATGATGTTGGTCAGGAAGGCATCCTGAGGAGTGGTGCATTCTGGGTTGACAGAGCGAGAGCGGTGCGGGGCGAGCTAGAGAGAAACAAACAGAGATAGAGGAGGGTAGAAATCAAAAGGGATGGATAAAGACAATATTGTGTGTGTGTCTGTGTGTGCGTGTGTGTGTGTGTGTGTGTGTGTGTGTGTGTGTGTGTGTGTGTGTGTGTGTGTGTGTGTGTGTGTGTGTGTGTGTGTGTGTGTGTGTGTGTGTGTGTGTGCGCGTGTGTGTGGACTCACCAAGTGCACTAGGTCCAGGGAGAAGATGTGTATACTACAGGTGACAGTAGAGAGAGTACAGATGATGGTAGAGAGAATACTCAGACCACAAGCACTGAACAACAGGTCCTGGAACAGAGAAGAGGACACTCAGACCACAAGCACTGAACAACAGGTCCTGGAACAGAGAAGAGGACACTCAGACCCCAAGCACTGAACAACAGGTCCTGGAACAGAGAAGAGGACACTCAGACCACAAGCACTGAACAACAGGTCCTGGAACAGAGAAGAGGACACTCAGACCACAAGCACTGAACAACAGGTCCTGGAACAGAGAAGAGGACACTCAGACCACAAGCACTGAACAACAGGTCCTGGAACAGAGAAGAGGACACTCAGACCACAAGCACTGAACAACAGGTCCTGGAACAGAGAAGAGGACACTCAGACCACAAGCACTGAACAACAGGTCCTGGAACATAGAAGAGGACACTCAGACCACAAGCACTGAACAACAGGTCCTGGAACAGAGAAGAGGACACTCAGACCACAAGCACTGAACAACACGTCCTGGAACAGAGAAGAGGACACTCAGACCACAAGCACTGAACAACAGGTCCTGGAACAGAGAAGAGGACACTCAGACCACAAGCACTGAACAACAGGTCCTGGAACAGAGAAGAGGACACTCAGACCACAAGCACTGAACAACAGGTCCTGGAACATAGAAGAGGACACTCAGACCACAAGCACTGAACAACAGGTCCTGGAACAGAGAAGAGGACACTCAGACCACAAGCATTGAACAACACGTCCTGGAACAGAGAAGAGGACACTCAGACCACAAGCACTGAACAACAGGTCCTGGAACAGAGAAGAGGACACTCAGACCACAAGCACTGAACAACAGGTCCTGGAACAGAGAAGAGGACACTCAGACCACAAGCACTGAACAACAGGTCCTGGAACAAAGGAGGGGAGATCAGCATGTAACACACAGGTCCTGGAACAGAGGAGGGGAGATCAGCATGTAACACACAGCCAGGGCAGTTAGGAGCAGTTTGGTTCCTGTTTGTAATAATTTATACATACTGCAGCGTGCATCATGTGCCTTGGCTATTATATTATGCTCTGCTTACGTCATCTGCAAAAATGATTGTCGACATCAGAAAATGTAGCCCACATACTCTCAGAGAATATAGACGCCACACACTGCCATTAAACACACACACTGAGCTGTCATTAAACACACACACTGAGCTGCCATTAAACACACACACTGAGCTGTCATAAAACACACACACACACACTGAGCTGTCATTAAACACACACACTGAGCTGTCATAAAAACACACACACACACACACACACACACACACACACACACACACACACACACACACACACACACACACACTGAGATGTCATTAAACACACACACGCACACTGAGCTGTCATGAAACACACACACTGAGCTGTCATAAAACACACACACACACACACTGAGCTGTCATTAAACACACACACACACTGATCTGTCATAAAGCACACACACACACTGAGCTGTCATTAAACACACACACTGAGCTGTCATAAAACACACACACACACTGAGCTGTCATTAAACACACACACACACACTGAGCTGTCATTAAACACACACACACACTGAGCTGTCATAAAACACACACACACTGAGCTGTCATTAAACACACACACTGAGCTGTCATTAAAGACACATTGAGCTGTCATTAAACACACACACTGAGCTGTCATTAAACACACACACACACACACACTGTGCTGTCATTAAACACACACACACACACACACACACACACACACACACACACACACTGAGCTGTCATAAAACACACACACATTGAGCTGTCATTAAACACAGACACACACTGAACTGTCATTAAACACAGACACACACTGAGCTGTCATTAAACACAAAGACACATTGAGCTGTCACTAAACACACACACACTGAGCTGTCATTAAACACACACTGAGCTGTCATAAAACAAACACACACTGAGCTGTCATAAAACACACACACACATTGAGCTGTCATTAAACACACACACACTGAGCTGTCATAAAACACACACACTGAGCTGTCATTAAACACACACACACACACACTGGGCTGTCATTAAACACACACACACTGAGCTGTCATTAAACACACACACTGAGCTGTCATTAAACACACACACTAAGCTGTCATAAAACACACACCTTGAGCTGATGTCTGACAGAGTGGCAGTCTGCGTTTAGGTAGAGTACCAGGGTCTCCTCCTCGTTTATAGAGCAGGAGTGTGTTGGGGCGCAACACACACACAACCCATTCTCCACCTGCAAAACACACACCGAGAATTAACACGCACACATCCCCCCCCCCCACACACACACACCTACTCTCCACAGGGCTGTGTGCCCCTCTCTGATTCAGATGGGTTGGGTTATATGCGGAAGACACATTTTGGTTGAATGCATTCAGTGGTGCAACCCATTTCCCCTTTCCCTACATACCTGGCAGGTGAGGAGTGACTTGACCATCTGTGCGTTCTGACAGGAGAGCATGGATCCAGCCAGACTAAGGATGACACACACAGCAGACAGCAGCATGAAGAGGGACACCTGGAGAGGGAGACATGGGGAGGACACGCAGGGGGTCAGAGAACTACACATGGGATGAGTAACCTTGCCTGTGACCTAACTACTTGTTCTCGCTGCCTATAGGCTGTAGCTCGGTGGGCTCGGTGTGCAGATGAATGGTGTTTCAATCAGGTAGCAGGTTGGTCAGTTACATACACACTCACAAACATACACACACACACGCACAAACACACACACACACACACACCATAGACATATAAATAGACACTTGTGTACTACTCACCACAAGAGTGAGTGGTCTTCTCCATGAGATAAGTCCAACTAACCCTGATGCCACAACCTAAGAACAACACACAAATTACAGTAAGGAAAATACATTCATCAAATATAATATCTGAACACAATCAACCACAGCCAGGAAATATGGAATCATTTCAATATTCTGAAGAGGTTTCTTCTCCATGAATCCTTTCCTCCATCTGCACTCCATCTCCATCTGACAGAGACATTCTCCATATTACTTTCACCTATAAAACAGCCTTCTGTCTTTTCAGGGGTGAGTTTCACATTCAGATGTAGGATCTTCATTTGAGACAGTTCGGTGCAGTTTGGACAATAATCCTGCCGCAAAAAGGAAATGTGAATTATTATGTGAATTATAATTTGCGTATATTTTTGTAGGGGTTGATACATTTTCAGTTAGGGGCAAATCAAGCCAGAAATTTCAAAGTGGAAAAACTCAAATACACTACAGGTTTGCATTTTATGCTTAGCATGAAGTTTAGTTTAGTTTAGTTTATTAATTCGACCATTTAAAAAAACAAGAACACATAAAACTTAAATGCCATACATGCACATGAATAAAATCATTGAGGATAACACACAATAAAGTCTGGGACTTATTTCCATTGTGGTCCTCTTGAGACAAGATGGCTAGACAAGATCCAACACAGTTAAACACAGTATGGCAGTGAAATAATAAAACAAAAACAAAGAAGAACATCTATCTCGTCATTCCAGTTACATCATAGGGGTTACTTATATGGGCACAGAGGACATCAAACATATTTTTACTTTATGTTTAAAGCTGTCCAGAGAAGACGTTGTTTTTATGGGCAGAGGCAACTCATTCCATTCTGCGGCTCCAGTATACAAGTAAGTACCTTTCCCAGCATTCCTCCTGAATCTGTAAGCACACATCAGCAACACCTGGTCAGGTGCTCTCCAACATAGTTTTACTTTTGTGAGACACCAGAAGTGTAGAGTCATCCGCATTAAGAAAAAGACAGCAAGAACAAGCATCTTTCATATCATTAACATACAATAAAAACAGCAGAGGTGTTCCGCTCCCCTGCGGAACGCCACAACTCATTGGTTTTGCCTGAGACAGTGAACCATTAACATCTATTACTTGCTCCCTTCCTGATAAATAGGACTTTACCCAGCCTATAGGGATACTGCTTAACCCCAGTGCCTCCAGTTTGGAGACTGTATCAAAGGCCTTAGGTCAAGCAGTACCATTCCACACAGATTTCCCTCATCAATCTTTTTCCTGATGAAGTCAGTCAAGTAAAGTAGACATGAATCAGTGGAGTATGTTTTTCTAAAACTTCACTGAAAATCATACATTAGACCCTGTTTGTTAACATATTCAAACATTTGCTCATGTACAATTCTGTCCAGGATCTTTGATGTTACACTGAGGATAGATACAGGCCCAGGGTCAGATTTTATCCCCTTCTTATACAGAGGATAAATACAGGCCTATAACTCCCAGGGTCAGACTTTATCCCCTTCTTATACAGAGGATAGATACAGGCCTATAATTCCCAGGGTCAGACTTTATCCCCTTCTTATACAGAGGATAGATACAGGCCTATAATTCCCAGGGTCAGACTTTATCCCCTTCTTATACAGAGGATAAATACAGGTCTATAACTCCCAGGGTCAGACTTTATCCCCTTCTTATACAGAGGATAGATACAGGCCTATAATTCCCAGGGTCAGACTTTATCCCCTTCTTATACAGAGGATAGATACAGGCCTATAATTCCCAGGGTCAGACTTTATCCCCTTCTTATACAGAGGATAAATACAGGCCTATAACTCCCAGGGTCAGACTTTATCCCCTTCTTATACAGAGGATAAATACAGGCCTATAACTCCCAGGGTCAGACTTTATCCCCTTCTTATACAGAGGATAGATACAGGTCTATAACTCCCAGGGTCAGACTTTATCCCCTTCTTATACAGAGGATAGATACAGGTCTATAACTCCCAGGGTCAGACTTTATCCCCTTCTTATACAGAGGATAAATACAGGTCTATAACTCCCAGGGTCAGACTTTATCCCCTTCTTATACAGAGGATAAATACAGGTCTATAACTCCCAGGGTCAGACTTTATCCCCTTCTTATACAGAGGATAGATACAGGTCTATAACTCCCAGGGTCAGACTTTATCCCCTTCTTATACAGAGGTATAACTTTAGCTTGTTTCATGTCCCTGGGAAAGGTGCCTTGTTCAAGAGAGAGATTAACAATATGCGTAATACAAGGGCCAATTTGCTCAGCAGAATCTATTAGAAACCTTGCAGGAATATTATCCAGGCCTGTGGCTTTGGAGCATTTAAGCTCTGCCAGCGTACTGAATATTTTGGCTGTTTCTACCTTTGCAAAAGAAAGAGTTTGGCTGAACCCCTAACTCTACATAATACTTCTCGACTTGGTTTCTTCCATACAAACCAGAACTGGTGGGCAGCTTGCTAACCAGCTTGCTGCCAACAGAAGTAAAAACAGAGTAGAATTCATTGGCAACCTCTGCTTTTTCATATACCACCTCCTCTTTGATGTTCAGTCCAATACTGTTTAGTTTGTTTTTGGTAGTGCTACTACAGCCTAGTTCCTTAAATGATTTCCAAAGCTTTTTAGGGTCATTTTTGTTTTCAATTATTTTCTCAGCAAAGTAACCCCTCTTAGCTTCATCCATCCTGCTCTGTGCTTCATTTCTGTGATGTTTATATAGGACAAAATCATGCTGCTCTTGAGAGTTCTTACATTTCTTAAAGGCCTTATTCCTTGCTTGTGAAATAGTGATCAAATGAAGGTCCCACATCTGTAAACCGTAAATCTATTTTTTTGAATTACGATCACGTTCCTCCATTGCATAATGGACTTATGATTATCCTGCTAAACATGATATTTAGGTCTCCAGGATAGTCCCTCCTTGTCAGTGCAGATGAAGGAAAGGTAGTGATTCAGCCCGTTTAGAGATGCTCCCACAGGATACTCACAAAGAAGCCGGCCCAGAAGGGGCAGGACTGTCGGACGCGGGCTGAGGATGTGAAGGCCATGCTGGTGAAGGAGAAGGCCAGGACCATGGCCCCCAGGCCCAGGTGGCACAGCCCCAGGTACAGCAGCAGTTTGGCCCCACCCTGACGGCCAGACATGCCCCGGCAGCTATCTGACCAGCCCCGAGACCCAGAGGCTGACACTACACTGCTGGAGTCTGACGGGGATGGCATGGCTGGTGTGTGTGGAGAGTGGTGAGCCTGTGTATGTGTGGAGAGTGGTGAGCCTGTGTATGTGTGGAGAGTGGTGAGCCTGTGTATGTGTGGAGAGTGGTGAGCCTGTGTATGTGTGGAGAGTGGTGAGCCTGTGTATGTGTGGAGAGTGGTGAGCCTGTGTATGTGTGGAGAGTGGTGAGCCTGTGTATGTGTGGAGAGTGGTGAGCCTGTGTATGTGTGGAGAGTGGTGAGCCTGTGTATGTGTGGAGAGTGGTGAGCCTGTGTGTGTGTGTGTGTGTGTGTGTGTGTGTGTGTGTGTGTGTGTGTGTGTGTGTGTGTGTGAGAGAGAGAGAGAGAGAGAGTGTGTAAGAGAGATGGAGAGTTGGTTGCTTTTTAAAAAATCACCCCCTTTTCACTTTGGCCCTGCGTTGTCAATTGGCAGGATGACAAAACCCGTTGTGCAATAATCCCCAAGGTTCGATCCTGACACGCCACAGTGCGGTTTCCAAAAACTCTCAACTCAGAAGACTGGGCTATTTAGCATATGAAAACAGCAATAGCTGCTTAGCAGAGTGTATATGTCCTATTACATCTGCACCCCAGACAATCTTCAACATGTTCACGTAAGGAGAAAAATAAGAAAAAATACCTAGGGCTAATCATTGAGAACCTGAATGCATTTACGACACACAGCTCCGTTCCTCTGTTCTTTTCTCTCCATATCTCTACCTCCCAAGGCCCATAGCATTGCGGTGGGCGGTGGGCGGAGCCCAGAGGCCGCAGTCCTGTAGCAGCACCCGTTATTAAGCACCAGATATCCCGTTGTTTCGACGGTAATGAGAAACGACGTGCATTGCGTAGGTCGGTGAGTGGGTCTGGATCTTGTCAAGGTGACGAGGAACAAGCATCGAAACAAGGCCCGAGTTGTCCTGTCCTCACGAAGGTCCGACTACCGGACCTATCCGAAGGATGAGAGAGATAGCTCTTGATCAGATCTTAATCGGTCCGGTCGGCAAACCGTTCAGGTTAAGAAATTACTTAAATCCGTCGAAAGTAAACGTAAATAAATTATAGAAAGTCCATCCCCCTTGAGCCGTCGGCACGTTTGTGCTGTTTTCATTTGCTATGCCTCTTCTTTCCATCTTTTGACTCCGTGGGAGTTTTGCGGTGGACCACACAAACTCAACCCCCTCTGTCCTCTTCTCTCTTCCCTGCAGCAGTCACGCGGGCCTCCCGTTCTGCTCGTGTATATCCTGGACATCTACCTCACTGCACCGAATTATACGTCACACACACACACACCTCAAGCGATCGGTTCCAGTTTCACACACATCCGTTTCCCAAGTCAAAGAGCCTTGCTGATGATCATTCTTCTCTTTCCCGTTCACCATCACCCCATCCCTCCATTCTCTCTCCTTCACCATAGAGGCAAAAGAAAGGAATGCCTAGTGTTTGTAAACCGACACTTCGTCATGTGACGAAAAGGCACGGCAGACGCGCGTGGAGGATGCGGCAAAGCCTGCGTGTCCTGGTGCTGATGCTGCGCGGGAGGGGCACCCACCTTCAAGGATTACTGCAGCCAGCCAATCAGATAGGATTTCACTGCACTGTGAGGCCTCCAGGAAGTTTGTAGTCCCAGGACTATAGGCAGTTGTAGTTCACTATTATACACGTCTCACACTATAGGACTGTCTGCATGTTACATTATGTTTCACTTTGGTTCCATCCTCATCTCTTATATAGGCCTATACATACCAGGGGGAAGAAGGGTTAGGGGCTCAACAAGAACATTTATGTAAGCCATTAAAGGACACATTTTGCCCAGCTGGTATTGTCATAGTGTAAAAATGCAGCAATGCTCTTCAGGGGGGGCTGTTTGATTTATTCATGAAACTGTGAAGGTTTGGAGAGTGGGAGACAATGCACTGATTCCTGTAGGCTGAGATACACTATTTTAGTGGGAAAGACAAGAGTGATGCACCAACATGTATAAGCCTACAAAACAAAAGGTTTCTTTTTGACAGTCTTTTATTGAATAGGCTAAGCAGCGCGTATGTAAAATACATTGATCATAAGATAATTGATCAGACAAGGAATGGTGGATGGGGTGAACATGTGTGTGAAGGAAAAGAGGAAAGGTGAGGGAGGGGACAGTGAGATATCAGAGTAAACACACAGGGTGCATCATCGTAATAGTCTGGAGTAGCTTCTTCCCAGTGGAAGCCACTTTAGAGAATTGAAATGAACCCATAGACAGAGAAGCTTGCTGGCACAGTAATGATTATGTAGTGTCTGGCATGGGAAGAGACATCATTCCTTCCTTCAGTGATCACTGATCTGACACGTTTGGATTGGTGAGAGTATCAAGGTGGAAGTCTTGTCCAACCACAGTACAGTAAATGATATATGGAGAGATATATTTGCAAATCTATCCAGTAGTACATCAGTGATTACCTCCAGGGGTGCATTGGACCAGGGCCCTGGTCTGTCTGAAAGAGGAAGGAAGGGTGTTTCTTTTTTTAACAAAGCTGTTGAACAGGTGCATGAGATAAAGAGTCCGTTTGTCTATCAGATCAGAAAGGGTCAGTTTGTCCATCAGATCAGAAAGGGTCAGTTTGTCTATCAGATCAGAAAGGGTCAGTATGTCTATCAGATCAGAAAGGGTCAGTTTGTCTATCAGATCAGAAAGGGTCAGTTTGTCCATCAGATCAGAAAGGGTCAGTATGTCTATCAGATCAGAAAGGGTCAGTATGTCTATCAGATCAGAAAGGGTCAGTATGTCTATCAGATCAGAAAGGGTCAGTTTGTCCATCAGATCAGAAAGGGTCAGTATGTCTATCAGATCAGAAAGGGTCAGTTTGTCCACCAGATCAGAAAGGGTCAGTATGTCTATCAGATCAGAAAGGGTCAGTATGTCTATCAGATCAGAAAGGGTCAGTATGTCTATCAGATCAGAAAGGGTCAGTTTGTCCATCAGATCAGAAAGGGTCAGTATGTCCATCAGATCAGAAAGGGTCAGTTTGTCCACCAGATCAGAAAGGGTCAGTATGTCCATCAGATCAGAAAGGGTCAGTATGTCTATCAGATCAGAAAGGGTCAGTATGTCTATCAGATCAGAAAGGGTCAGTATGTCCATCAGATCAGAAAGGGTCAGTATGTCTATCAGATCAGAAAGGGTCAGTATGTCTATCAGATCAGAAAGGGTCAGTTTGTCCATCAGATCAGAAAGGGTCAGTATGTCTATCAGATCAGAAAGGGTCAGTATGTCTATCAGCAAAAAAGAGAACATCTCGTCCCTCTATGTCCAACTCTCATCAGCATCATTCCATCCCTGTCTCTATGACACTTGCTTTACTCATCTGTTTTTGTTCCCTTGCTTCATCTATCCATCTCATTCTCTCATCACTCCTCTCCTCTCATATTGCACTTCCCTGTCTCCCTCTTCCACATCCTTAGTCAATCCATGTACCACACTTTATGTAGTAGAAGAATAGTTTACAACATTCACAACCCAGATCACTCATCTTTACGTAGTGTGGAAAACACAGGCAAAATTACAATTTAGGGTGAACTATCCCTTTAAGAGCATAATGTACCATCACCATAGTTACAGCATATAGATCTAAACTTCCGTCACGCTCTAGAATGCCCCCTGTGCTCCTCCTAAACACTATGAGCTGCTATGAACATAGAAATAAAACAAATGGAAAGGACTGTCTGTGTGTTGTCCTAATTCAAATTCTTTGGCTAGGACACTGAAAAGTGATTCTATGGCAGCGATGCACAACTCAGGTCCTCGAGGGTCCCCATTATGGTAGTTACCTTTAATGTTACAGTAATACCTGCTGCTTTTTGATCTTGTCTCTCCATCAGGAACTCATTTCCATCCGAGGAGCCCAGTGATTACACTCTCGAGACAATCTACTGTTACATCAACTGTTCAATCAAAAAGCAAGAATGCGATTGGCAGTTTGACTGAAAGGTCACTTGTTAATGTTCCTGGTTAATCAAGGAAAAACAATTCCTCTGAAATAGAGAGATAGAATGAAACACAGCAGACTCTTGTTCCATTAAGGAGCTGTGCACCACCACTCTACAGTGTGAAGTCCAGAGCCATGGGATTACAGAGTTCAGCAAACTCAGTTTGGGATTTAGAATTTGATCGACCACCATGTTGGTTTCAAAAAATCTAGTTCAACAGATCATTGTAGAAGGAATTCATTTTGGAATGTTGTGTCATGGAACATGTGGAGCCAACATGGAAAATGTTTTCCTGAACTCTGTATGGCTCTGGTGGAGTGTAAACATACCATGTCAATCAGTCAGTCACCAAGACAACAAAGCAATTGCAGGAGATTGAAGACAGTTGATACAAAACATGTTTTGGTTGAAATCAAGGTGGTGTTCATCCTATTCTTTAAACAAACCACTGGATATTCCTCTGTAAAATGCCCTTGGACCACCTCAACATAGTTACATGGTCATTAAAAGTGCAATCCAGAAGTTTGTTTTCTGGTTTAAAAAAAAGTGTAGTTAGCACTTTTTAAAGGGGAGGGGGAAGTAAATGAAAACATTTGTATTTTTTCTCAAGTCAATAGTTTATGAAATTGATCTTGTTGCCACAGGGGACAGAGAACTTGTGGATTGCGCCTTTGAAACCCTTTCCTTTGTAATAATATTGTTCCTATATGTGATAGTTCCCTCGGGCAACGAAGAGTCAGCAAGGACAGGCCAGCTCTGCCTCTACAGTAGGAGACATTTGGAGGATTTCTTCTCAGCGTTGGTGATTTTGACCTCCCGACCTGTGGGGCCCGGCTTCTTGCTGGACTTCAGTAGAATATCTCGAGCCAAAGCCATAAAAGACTACAGAGAGGCAGGAAGAGGTGGAGGGAGAGAGGGGCAGAGAAAGGGTAACAGTAGGTGAGAGGGGGTATGGGGATTTATTAGGCTATGTGGCACATGTAACCTGTATGAAAAGGACAACATATCGCCCATATTCCCCATGTGAAATGCATAATAAAGGACCAGATAAAGACAGACTCTGTGATTGAATAAAGGACATAAATAAAATATCTAAAATAACATATTTATCTCACCTCATCGACATTGATGCTGGCCTTTGCACTGGTCTCAAAGAATCTGATCCCATGATCCTTTGCCAGCTGTCAACAACAGAAGACAAGTGTGATTACAGCAGGATATGATGTCACTTCCCTCTCCTAATCAGCAGTGTTTATGCCACGTTCAAAACAACTGGAAACTCAGAAAAATACGAGGTCAAATCATGACGCCAGTGATCTTCAGGTTGAAAAGTCGGAGCTCTTCGCCCAATGATCCACACATCCATTCATCCATCACTAACATCTGCACATCAGTGTCAATATCATTGAAAGAAAACACTTCATAATCAAAACAATGATCATAAAAATGGTTGAGGCTCACCTTTTCCCCCGTTTCCTTGGATACCTTCCTCTTGGCCTCAATGTCACACTTGTTAGCTAGCAACATCCGGCTGACCCCCGCTGATGCATTCTGGGGGATAAAAGATAGGGAGTTGGCATCCATTTTATATTTCAATGATGTATCCCTCATCTTCTGCCCTTAGTTCTGCCTCCCCAAGCACCCTCTAGGAGAGGCTTTAATTCAGCTCTAAATTGGAGCCACGTCTAACTCTTGGTTCAGATGGGAAATCATGAACTCATTTGAATATGTTCACTTTGAACTTATCTTTGTTAACTCTGCAAACAAATGTAAACATGTTTCTGGGAGTGCAGTTGTATGCCCCGTTATTCACTAAAGGAACCCCCCTAGAAAACAGACTAACATCTAGTCTCAATGTAACCCTTGTTACTGTGGTTTACAGATGGCAATAAGAAGTCTGGTCAATCACAATAATGTCCTGTACAGTCATTCCATAAGACTGTCTGTCTAGGGGTTGTTTAATGTCCTGTACAGTCATTCCATAAGACTGTCTGTCTAGGGGTTGTTTAATGCCCTGTACAGTCATTCCATAAGACTGTCTGTCTAGGGGTTGTTTAATGCCCTGTACAGTCATTCCATAAGACTGTCTGTCTAGGGGTTGTTTAATGCCCTGTACAGTCATTCCATAAGACTGTCTGTCTAGGGGTTGTTTAATGTCCTGTACAGTCATTCCATAAGACTGTCTGTCTAGGGGTTGTTTAATGTCCTGTACAGTCATTCCATAAGACTGTCTGTCTAGGGGTTGTTTAATGTCCTGTACAGTCATTCCATAAGACTGTCTGTCTAGGGGTTGTTTAATGTCCTGTACAGTCATTCCATAAGACTGTCTGTCTAGGGGTTGTTTAATGTCCTGTACAGTCATTCCATAAGACTGTCTGTCTAGGGGTTGTTTAATGTCCTGTACAGTCATTCCATAAGACTGTCTGTCTAGGGGTTGTTTAATGTCCTGTACAGTCATTCCATAAGACTGCCTGTCTAGGGGTGGTTTAATGTCCTGTACAGTCATTCCATAAGACTGTCTGTCTAGGGGTTGTTTAATGTCCTGTACAGTCATTCCATAAGACTGTCTGTCTAGGGGTTGTTTAATGCCCTGTACAGTCATTCCATAAGACTGTCTGTCTAGGGGTTGTTTAATGTCCTGTACAGTCATTCCATAAGACTGTCTGTCTAGGGGTTGTTTAATGCCCTGTACAGTCATTCCATAAGACTGTCTGTCTAGGGGTTGTTTAATGTCCTGTACAGTCATTCCATAAGACTGTCTGTCTAGGGGTTGTTTAATGCCCTGTACAGTCATTCCATAAGACTGTCTGTCTAGGGGTTGTTTAATGTCCTGTACAGTCATTCCATAAGACTGTCTGTCTAGGGGTTGTTTGATGTCACTGTGCATAATGGCTGATTCTTCTAAAGAATGTTAACATGTTTCTATATTGAGGACCAGGACTGTGCCTCCAATGTCAGTGGAGAGACCGCTACATAATTTCTGCTCCTCGTGCTTTTCTAAAAGTCATCCATCACTGACCAAGGACTAAGGAAACAGTGGCATGAGACCCTCTGGTAGTGTTGCTCATGTCTCATTTTATTGTTTCAAATCCTTCCTAGAGGCCTGAGAAAATGCTGCCCTCAGTTTCTTTCTGGCCTGTGTCATGTCTTGTCAGTCTTGTGTTCCCCTGTCAACAGTCAGTCTTGTGTTTCCCTGCCAACTGTCAGTCTGTGTTCCCCTGTCAACAGTCAGTCTGTGTTTCCCTGCCAACAGTCAGTCTGTGTTCCCCTGTCAACAGTCAGTCTTGTGTTCCCCTGTCAACAGTCAGTCTTGTGTTCCCCTGTCAACAGTCAGTCTTGTGTTCCCCTGTCAACAGTCAGTCTTGTGTTCCCCTGTCAACAGTCAGTCTTGTGTTCCCCTGTCAACAGTCAGTCTGTGTTCCCCTGTCAACAGTCAGTCTTGTGTTCCCCTGTCAACAGTCAGTCTTGTGTTCCCCTGTCAACAGTCAGTCTTGTGTTCCCCTGTCAACAGTCAGTCTTGTGTTCCCCTGTCAACAGTCAGTCTTGTGTTCCCCTGTCAACAGTCAGTCTTGTGTTCCCCTGTCAACAGTCAGTCTTGTGTTCCCCTGTCAACAGTCAGTCTTGTGTTCCCCTGTCAACAGTCAGTCTGTGTTCCCCTGTCAACAGTCAGTCTGTGTTCCCCTGTCAACAGTCAGTCTGTGTTCCCCTGTCAACAGTCAGTCTTGTGTTCCCCTGTCAACAGTCAGTCTTGTGTTCCCCTGTCAACAGTCAGTCTTGTGTTCCCCTGTCAACAGTCAGTCTTGTGTTCCCCTGTCAACAGTCAGTCTTGTGTTCCCCTGTCAACAGTCAGTCTTGTGTTCCCCTGTCAACAGTCAGTCTGTGTTCCCCTGTCAACAGTCAGTCTGTGTTCCCCTGTCAACAGTCAGTCTGTGTTCCCCTGTCAACAGTCAGTCTGTGTTCCCCTGTCAACAGTCAGTCTGTGTTCCCCTGTCAACAGTCAGTCTGTGTTCCCCTGTCAACAGTCAGTCTGTGTTCCCCTGTCAACAGTCAGTCTGTGTTCCCCTGTCAACAGTCAGTCTGTGTTCCCCTGTCAACAGTCAGTCTGTGTTCCCATGTCAACAGTCAGTCTGTGTTCCCATGTCAACAGTCAGTCTGTGTTCCCCTGTCAACAGTCAGTCTGTGTTTCCCTGTCAACAGTCAGTCTGTGTTTCCCTGTTAACAGTCAGTCGGTGTTTTTCCCTGTCAACAGTCAGTCTGTGTTTCCCTGTCACCTCCTTGATGCTCTTCATCCAGTTCTGAATGTTCTCGTAGGACTTTTCATCTGTGATGTCATACACCAGGATGATGCCCTGAGAGATCACGGGAGACATGAGTCAGACAAAAATAAAACATTGTGCAATTCAAAATCAACCTGATGGATGTAAGAAATTTGATACTAATAGTTCCAGTCATAACCTTACACCCATAATGTTCTCATATCTTCAAAGGTGAAGAGAGAGAGAAGGCCCATTTATGCATGGTGCTAAGATGCCCCTTTTGTCCTGATCTTGTCCACATTCTGATTGTGCTCACAGTTTTAGACAGGTGTAGATGATTAAATCACGTGTGAACTGATTGAGAGAGTTGAGAGACTCACCATAGCTCCTCTGTAGTAGGCTGTAGTGATGGTCTTAAACCTCTCCTGCCCTGCTGTGTCCCTGAAAACAGAATACATTAGGGAAAATGTTTCACCTTCTTCAAAAAGTAGCTCTTTGAACACCCTGGAGTACAGATGTAGGATCTTAATTGGAGCCAGTTTGCTACAGCAGGAAAATAATCCTGCAGCAACAGGAAATGTGAATTATTATGTGGATCATAATTAATGGACATTTTTGTAGAGGTTGATACATTTTCCATACAGGTAAATCAAGTCTGAAAGTGGAAATTACACATTTTAGAACCCTTTTTAAAAATCAAATGCACTGCAAGTTTGCATTTCATGCTTTGCAGGAAGATTCTCAGCAACAAAAGCATGATCAAATTAAGATCCTACATCTGTAGTAAGCACTGAAACTACTGCAGATGTGTCTGTTCTTTCTCTACACATTTCCTGTTTTTCTAATGCAGCACCTAATTCAAAGAGTACAGTGTTTACACATACATATCCAGAGCTATACAGCCTTCACACAGGCGTGTCCAGCACATCATTTATCCACGCTTCTGCAAAAACATTACGCTATGGTCACACTAATGTTCTCACAGCACAGAACGTACAAGTTCCCCACCTACACACTGAGCTATGGTCAGCAAAGGAGGTTGGTGACACCTTAAATTGGGGGAGACAGGCTCGTTCTAATGACTGGAGCGGAATAAGTGGAACGATAACAAATACATCAACCACATGGTTTCCATGGTTTCCAGGTGTTTGGTGCCATTCCATTTGCTCCGTTCATGCCATTCTCCCCTCAGCAGCCCACTGTGATGGTCAGTACAGCATATCCCCCCTAGCGGCTCAAGTCAGGATTTGGGGAGGCTAACCTGATCCTGTATCAAAGGACAACTTCTACCAGGGGTGTGGAATCCACAGAGATGAGACATGCGTATGTTTCATGCCAATTCAATAAACTCTTTATGGCTGCTTCAGACTTCATGTCTGACTGTATGATAACTCACTGGCATTCACTGATAAAACATAGGTGAAGTCATAGCCTACACCAAAGGCCTTGCCAGTCAATGTCTCAGTGTACTCAGTGACATATGCCAGAGATACACTATATATGAAGTATGTGAACATCTCTTCTAAAATTAGTGGGTTCGGCTATTTCAGCCACACCCATTGCTGACAGGTGTATAAAAATCGAGCACAACGCCATACAATCTCCATCGACAAACATTGGCAGTAGAATGGCCTTACTGAAGAGCTCAGTGACTTGGCAACGTGGCACCGTCATAGGATGCAACCTTTCCAACAAGTCAGTTCGTGCTTGAGCTGCCCAAGTCAACAGTAAGTGCTGTTATTGTGAAGTGGAAAAGTCTAGGAGCAACAACGGCCATGAAGTGGTAGGCCACAAAAGCTCACTGAACGTGACTGCTGAGTGTTGAAGCACGTACCGTGTAAAATTGTCTGTTGTAACACTCACTACCAAGTTCCAAACTGCCTCTGCATAAGAACTGTTCATCGGGAGCTTGATGAAATGGGTTTCCATGGCCGAACAGACTCACACAAGCCTAAGATCTCCATGCATAATGCCAAGCGTCAGCTAGAGTGGTATAAAGCTAGCTGCCATTGGACTCTGGAGCAGTGGAAATATGTTCTCTGGAACGATGAATCACACTTTACCATCTGGCAGTCCAACCGACAAATCTGGGTTTGGCTGATGCCACGACAAAGCTACCTGCCACAATGCATAGTGCCAACTGTACAGTTTGGTGGAGGAGGAATAATGATCTGGGGCTGTTTTTCGTGGTTCGGGTTAGGCCCCTTAGTTCCAGTGACATTTTGGATGATTCTGTGCTTCCAACTTTGTGGCAACAGTTTGGGTGAAGGCCCTTTCCTGTTTCAGCATGACAAAGCCCCCGTGCACAAATCCAGGTCCATACAAAAATGGTTTGTTGAGATTGGTGTGTTAGCACTTGACTGGCCTGCACAGAGCCCTGACATCAACCCCCATATTAATGCCCATGAATCTGGAATGATATGTTCAACAAACAGGTGCCCGCCCACATGCTTTTGGTCACCGCAAGCCTACCAGACGAGCTAAATGCCTTTTATGCTCGCTTCGAGGCAAGCAACACTGAAGCATGCATGAGAGCACCAGCTGTTCCGGATGACTGTATGATCACGGTCTCTGTAGCCGATGTGAGCAAGACCTTTAAACAGGTCAACATTCACAAGGCCGCAGGGACAGATGGATTACCAGGACGTGTACTCAAAGCATTACCAACTGGCAAGTGTCTTCACTGACATTTTCAACCTCTCCCTGACTGAGTCTGTAATACTTACACGTTTCAAAACAGACCACCATAGTCCCTGTGACCAAGAAAGCGAAGGTAACCTGCCTACAAGATTACCGCCCCGTAGCACTCACTTCGGTAGCCATGAAGTGCTTTGAAAGGCTGGTCATGGCTCACATCAACACCATCATGCCAGAAACCTTAGACCCAATCCAATTTGCATACCACCCCAACAGATCCACAGATGTCATTTCTATTGCACTCCACACTGCCCTTTCCCACCTGGACAAATGGAACACATATGTGAGAATGCTGTTCATTGACTACAGCTCAGCGTTCAACACCAGTGCCCCAAAAAGCTAATCACTAGCTAAGGACCCTGGGAATAAACACCTCCATCTGCAACTGGATCCTGGACTTCCTGACAGGCCACCCCGAGTTGGTAAGGGTAGGCAACAACACATCTGCCATGTTGATTCGCAACACTGGGGCCCATGTTGAGTCCCCTCCTGCACTCCCTGTTCACCCACGACTGCATGGCCAAGCACAACTCCAACACCATCATTAAGTTTTCTGACGACACAACAGTGGTAGGCCTGATCACCGACAACGATGAGATGGTCTATAGGGAGGAGTTCAGAGACCTGGCAGTGTGGTGCCAGAACAACAACCTCTCTCTCAATGTGAGCAAGACAAAGGAGCTGATTGTGGACTATAGGAAAAGGAGGGCCGAACAGGCCCCCAAAAACATTGACGGGACTGAAGTGGAGCGGGTCGAGAGTTAAGTTCCTTGGTGTCCACATCACCAACAAACTATCATGGTCCAAACACACCAAGACAATTGTGAAGAGGGCACGACAACACCTTTTCGGCATGGGTCCCCAGATCCTCAATAAGTTCTACAGCTGCACCCTCGGGCAGCAGGTAGCCTAGTGGTTAGAGATTTGGACTTGTAACTGAATGGTTGCATGATCAAATCCCGAGGTGACAAGGTAAAAATCTGTCATTCTGCCCCTGAACAAGGCAGTTAACCCACTGTTCCTAGGCCGTCTTTGAAAATAAGAATTTTATCTTAACTGACTTGCCTAGTTAAATAAAGTTAAAATAAAAAAAATCAAGAGCATCCTGACCAGTTGCATCACCGCCTGGTATGGCAACTGCTCGGCATCTGAATGTAAGGCGCTACAAAGGGTAGTGTGTACAGCCCAGTACATCACTGGGGCCAAGTTTGCTGACATCCAGGACCTCTATACTAGGCTCTGTCAGAGGAAGGCCCAAAATATTGTCAACAACTCCAGTCACCCCAGACATAGACTGTTCTCTCTGCTACCGCAAGGCAAGCGGTACCGGAGCGCCAAGTCTAGGACCAAAAGGCTAAAAAAGTTAACAGCTTCTACCCCCAAGCGATAAGACCGCTGAACAATTCATCAAATGGCCACCAGGACTATTTACATTGTCCCCCTACATTTCCTGAACTCCATTGTTGGTTAAGGGCTTGTCAGTAAGCCTTTCACGGTAAGGGCTACACCTGTTGTATTTAGCACATGTGACAAATACAATTTGATTTGATTTGTAGTGTATATTGCAGCTATTGCATACTGGGTTGCATGCCTTTAGTCTAACACGACAAATAAAATCACAATCTTACATTCTTAAGGTCTTGTACTACAATCAGTGAGTGGTGACCCTTTGAGTGACATTTGAACAGAAAACCCTGTCATAAACAGTTGGTTGTTTTGGTAAAAAGGGAGGTTCCTCTTTCCCCTGAGAAAGAGAAGTAGACACACGTCCATAACACACGAGGAGTTGAATAAAATCTGTGTGTCGGTCCCATAACTGTCATCACTCTTCGAGAGCAGCAAACAGTAGTCCTAAATGGAAACAGTAGTCCTAAATGGAAACATTAGTCCTCAATGGAAACATTAGTCCTCAATGGAAACATTAGTCCTAAATGGAAACAGTAGTCCTAAATGGAAACAGTAGTCCTAAATGGAAACAGTAGTCCTAAATGGAAACAGTAGTCCTAAATGGAAACAGTAGTCCTAAATGGAAACATTAGTCCTGAATGGAAACAGTAGTCCTAAATGGAAACATTAGTCCTAAATGGAAACAGTAGTCCTAAATGGAAACATTAGTCCTGAATGGAAACAGTAGTCCTAAATGGAAACAGTAGTCCTGAATGGAAACATTAGTCCTAAATGGAAACAGTAGTCCTGAATGGAAACAGTAGTCCTGAATGGAAACAGTAGTCCTAAATGGAAACATTAGTCCTAAATGGAAACATTAGTCCTGAATGGAAACAGTAGTCCTAAATGGAAACAGTAGTCCTAAATGGAAACAGTAGTCCTGAATGGAAACAGTAGTCCTGAATGGAAACAGTAGTCCTAAATGGAAACATTAGTCCTGAATGGAAACATTAGTCCTGAATGGAAACATTAGTCCTAAATGGAAACAGTAGTCCTAAATGGAAACAGTAGTCCTCAATGGAAACAGTAGTCCTCAATGGAAACAGTAGTCCTCAATGGAAACAGTAGTACTCAATGGAAACAGTAGTCCTCAATGGAAACAGTAGTCCTAAATGGAAACAGTAGTCCTAAATGGAAACATTAGTCCTGAATGGAAACATTAGTCCTAAATGGAAACAGTAGTCCTAAATGGAAACAGTAGTCCTGAATGGAAACAGTAGTCCTAATTGGAAACAGTAGTCCTGAATGGAAACAGTAGTCCTGAATGGAAACAGTAGCCCTAAATGGAAACAGTAGTCCTAAATGGAAACATTAGTCCTGAATGGAAACAGTAGTCCTAAATGGAAACAGTAGTCCTCAATGGAAACAGTAGTCCTAAATGGAAACAGTAGTCCTAAATGGAAACATTAGTCCTGAATGGAAACAGTAGTCCTAAATGGAAACAGTAGTCCTCAATGGAAACAGTAGTCCTAAATGGAAACAGTAGTCCTGAATGGAAACAGTAGTCCTGAATGGAAACAGTAGTCCTAAATGGAAACAGTAGTCCTAAATGGAAACAGTAGTCCTAAATGGAAACAGTAGTCCTAAATGGAAACAGTAGTCCTAAATGGAAACAGTAGTCCTAAATGGAAACAGTAGTCCTAAATGGAAACAGTAGTCCTGAATGGAAACAGTAGTCCTAAATGGAAACAGTAGTCCTAAATGGAAACAGTAGTCCTAAATGGAAACAGTAGTCCTAAATGGAAACAGTAGTCCTAAATGGAAACATTAGTCCTAAATGGAAACAGTAGTCCTAAATGGAAACAGTAGTCCTAAATGGAAACAGTAGTCCTAAATGGAAACATTAGTCCTAAATGGAAACAGTAGTCCTAAATGGAAACAGTAGTCCTAAATGGAAACAGTAGTCCTAAATGGAAACAGTAGTCCTAAATGGAAACAGTAGTCCTAAATGGAAACAGTAGTCCTAAATGGAAACAGTAGTCCTGAATGGAAACAGTAGTCCTGAATGGAAACAGTAGTCCTAAATGGAAACATTAGTCCTAAATGGAAACAGTAGTCCTAAATGGAAACAGTAGTCCTGAATGGAAACATTAGTCCTAAATGGAAACAGTAGTCCTAAATGGAAACAGTAGTCCTAAATGGAAACAGTAGTCCTAAATGGAAACATTAGTCCTAAATGGAAACAGTAGTCCTGAATGGAAACAGTAGTCCTAAATGGAAACATTAGTCCTAAATGGAAACAGTAGTCCTAAATGGAAACAGTAGTCCTGAATGGAAACAGTAGTCCTGAATGGAAACAGTAGTCCTGAATGGAAACAGTAGTCCTGAATGGAAACAGTAGTCCTGAATGGAAACATTAGTCCTAAATGGAAACAGTAGTCCTAAATGGAAACAGTAGTCCTGAATGGAAACAGTAGTCCTGAATGGAAACAGTAGTCCTAAATGGAAACATTAGTCCTAAATGGAAACAGTAGTCCTCAATGGAAACAGTAGTCCTAAATGGAAACATTAGTCCTAAATGGAAACAGTAGTCCTAAATGGAAACATTAGTCCTAAATGGAAACATTAGTCCTAAATGGAAACAGTAGTCCTGAATGGAAACAGTAGTCCTAAATGGAAACAGTAGTCCTAAATGGAAACAGTAGTCCTAAATGGAAACAGTAGTCCTAAATGGAAACAGTAGTCCTGAATGGAAACAGTAGTCCTCAATGGAAACAGTAGTCCTAAATGGAAACATTAGTCCTAAATGGAAACAGTAGTCCTAAATGGAAACAGTAGTCCTAAATGGAAACAGTAGTCCTAAATGGAAACAGTAGTCCTAAATGGAAACAGTAGTCCTGAATGGAAACAGTAGTCCTAAATGGAAACAGTAGTCCTAAATGGAAACAGTAGTCCTAAATGGAAACATTAGTCCTAAATGGAAACAGTAGTCCTGAATGGAAACATTAGTCCTAAATGGAAACAGTAGTCCTAAATGGAAACAGTAGTCCTAAATGGAAACAGTAGTCCTAAATAGAAACATTAGTCCTGAATGGAAACATTAGTCCTAAATGGAAACATTAGTCCTAAATGGAAACAGTAGTCCTCAATGGAAACAGTAGTCCTAAATGGAAACATTAGTCCTAAATGGAAACAGTAGTCCTAAATGGACCTTTCATTCTGTCTTTGCCTGGATCCTCTTCTCTTACCAGACTTGCAGTTTGACTTTCTTTCCCTCCACGTCTATCGTCTTTACTTTAAAGTCGATGCCTGAAGAAAGGATGGGAGGATGACAGAGAGAGGGGAGGGAGGAGGTCGACAGGAAGGGAGGGAAGACAATGAGTTAAATTCCCACACACAGTGCAGCAAATATAGGTCATGCCAATTAAACCATTTTGACATGCATGGAGGGTGAGACAGGCATTCTCAATTCATCAAACTTTCACTGGGATAGTAAAGTCTGTCTAGCTCTGCCCCATATATATATATATATATATATATATATATATATACACACACAAACACACACACACAGTCTCTGGGTTTGTTATTGTCTGGGTTTCCTGCAGGACAGGGACGGAGAGAGGACAGAGAAGATGGGCGTCTTAAACTGTGAATTCCAAGGGAGGACAACCATTTTTCTGATAACGAGAGACTGAAAAGAGATAGGAGGAATGGGGTAGGTGGACCCTCTGGGTAAAGTGGGGGAGGGGAGAGGGGGATATGGAGATATATATATATGGAGATATAGAAACAGCAGCACAGCAACAATGTAGGTGAACTACAATAGGGATATCAGATTGAGCTATAGAAGGACAGCGATAGAGACGTGTAGAGACATGAACACAGCAGAACTGGAAACGTGAGATAACTGCGTGGTGAAAGTGATAAGACCGTGGCATTATATGTTGCTGATATAATGGTGCCTATATCAGCAATGACAAATTTAAAGGGTGGCTGAATATTTTGGGGCCGATTAGGATTTAACCGATTAAATGAGATTTCGTAGAGCTCGGCTACATACCGATAGTTGATATGTAGGTTGAGTTGAAGTTGTCCTCAGCAAATCGAATAATCAGACATGTTTTCCCCACTCCACTATCTCCGATGAGTAATAATTTGAAAAGGAAGTCGTACTTCTTCGCCATAATGTCTTTCAAAGTTTTTGGTGAATTATCAGAAACTATGACCCTTTACAAAACCAGTACACTTTCCAATGTTCTTCTTACACTTATTTGTAACGTTTAAGAAATGCCTTAAAAAGTATTGCTCAACATACACGAAGGTCAAAATTATACTCTCATTTATCCTGGGGAGTTTCTGCTTTTCTTTAGCATAAAATCCGCTTGTTTTCCCTTTCCCTTGAAAACTGTCACCGGTAAATACGGTTCTCCCCCAATGTCTCTTTTGGTCCGAGAAAAATCAAACAGAACGCTACAAGTTAAAAACGAAAGTTGGAACAAACGCTTCGGCACTTCAATGGGCTATACAATTCTACAGCGCCGCAAAGCTTTGTTAAAATCCATTTATCAAGCCAAAATGTCAAGTTATTTTCTTCCAAAGGCCGATTAACATACACCCATTCCACACAGACAGGGCTACGTTTTCGCCCCAAAACTTTCTCCTGCCGAAGTTCACGTAGGATTACGTAGAGAGGGAGAGGTTCAGTTATTACAGTGGAGGGAACAGACTGAAATGGGACAGCAGGAATGGCCGATACTGCTTATAGACAGCAGAGGGCGCTCGACCATATGAAGAAAGTATTTTAGCTGTGTGAGAGACACGTACTGAAATAAGTCACAATATCTCTGTATACGTGTATCCTTAGTACCATATTTCTTTTCGTCGATACAACAACGAGTAACAAACCGGATTTGACTGACAATCAAATGAAAAGATGAGGTGGATGAGAAATATAAAATTGAATGTCTCTATTAAAAATGCAGTGGTCTTTCCCTCACACTGCGAGATAAATCTAACAAAATCAAATGTGCCAGTAAGGCTAGTTATAGATGGCGCTGAACAAAACCTCTGTGTGTAGACCTGTGTGATTTGGAAGAAAGAGTTGACCTCACATACACGGCCTCCTTTGCCTCGCCTCCTTGACACGTAATGGCGACAAAACACTTCCGGCCCCTGCTTTTCGGGCCCGTTCATTTATTAACTATCAACTTCCGGTTGATCCTTCTTTTCAGCAACGGCTACAAATTCGCCAACATGCCAGTAAGTGCGCACACATGCAATATAACCCTTGCTTCAGCTTGGGAATTTTGTTTGAGCGGGACATGACCACATCCATCGATGTATTAGAACTTTGCAAATATTCCGATATATTTATATTCGGGATTATTCAACCAATGGTTAGCTCGTACAATCTTAGTTAAACTACGTGCCAAGCGCGTGCTATGGTCTGCTGAATTGAAGCAATATGGCGGCGTACATGCAATAGAAAGCATGGACTGACATGTAACTAGCTAGCTAACTAGTTTGATGTTTTATTGTTTCTAAGCATTTGACAGCGCTTGTACACGATGCAGTTTGACTAGATGCTCATTCCTTGACCTATGTTTGATAGTGGACGTACGCAGGCTTTAACTAAACAAGATAACGTTAAAAAGCGTAGGCTAGCCAGTACTGAAGTTACTAGCCAGGCGTTTACCCAACGAACATTTGTTAAATGTTTTTGATTATACTAACTTATGTACACGTCTCCTGTATGTACATGGTTTTAACTTGTTATCTAGCGGGTGGGTGTAATTTGTGGAACGTTCAAACAGGAATCTGTTCCAAAAACTTCGGAAAGTTCATGGTTTGCCAACAAACAAACTCTTACAAAGTAGCATGATCAGTTCACCTAGCTAATTAGCTGCGAAAAACGTAATTAAATAGCCCACTCCCTACAACGTTGTATGCTTTGTTTGTTGGCAGCCTTGTTATGACGTTCTTGGAACAGATTCCTGTTGGAACGTTCCACAAATTATACCCACCCTTATCTAGCTAGATGATCAAATGGACTTTCCCATCTGCATTTTCTAAGATGGCCACCCTCTGGTTTCTCTTTCAGCTCGCAAAGGACCTGTTGCACCCAACCTCAGAGGAGGAGAAGAGGAGTCACAAGAAGAAGCGTCTTGTACAGAGCCCTAACTCGTATTTTATGGATGTCAAATGTCCAGGTTAGTGTGTCTCCCTGTAGCTGAGCTAGAAGTGACTCCACGGCTCAGCTCACACCAAGCGCAGCCGTCATTGTAAATAAGAATGTGTTCTTAACTGACTGTACTTTATTTAAACAATGACGTTAACTAAACCATGGTTTAGTATCTAGGGATGTGGGACCATATTCAACTGACAGGTCATTGGTTTGCCTGTCCTCAGTAAAACTGGTCAGTCCACCAAAGGGAGAGTTTACATGGCTAATGGAAACTCGATGTGATCCTGTGTGACTCAGTTGGTAGAGCATGGTGCTTTCAACGCCAGGGTTGTGGGTTTGATTCCCACAGGGGACCAGTACGTGCTCTTCTGTAAGTTGTCAGCTAAATGACTTAAATGTAAATCTAGTCTGGTGGTTATTAATTAGACTGACTTGTTTCTAGAGGGATGTGTAGCGACTTGCCTTTGTGTTGCCCATTCATTGTCTCCAGAGTGAATGAGGTGTCTACCAAGGCATACAGTAACCGTGTGGTTGTTTTTTGGAAGGAGTCTCCACTGATTCCTTTCAATAACTGCAAGAACACAACAGTAATTATAACATAAATTGTGTGTGTGATTTGTTGGGACTGAACACGAGTAGGTCTCGTTCAGGACATTGAGGTGAATGTTAATTTGTCTGAACTGTTCTCTCTACAGGATGCTATAAGATCACAACAGTGTTCAGTCACGCCCAGACGGTCGTCCTGTGCGTCGGATGCTCTACAGTCCTGTGTCAACCTACAGGGGGTAAAGCACGCCTCACAGAAGGTACTATATTACACCCACCCCCCAGCCTTCCACACAGTGTCCAGGATGGGAAAATACTGTTGGACATAATTGATGCCTTTATGTGTTGCCCATTCATTGTCTCCAGAGTGAATGAGGTGTCAACCAAGGCATACAGTAACCTTGTGGTCGTCTTTTGCTTGGAAGGAGTCTCCACCGATTCCTTTCAATAACAAACTGCAAGAACACACTAGTATATAGAAATAATACTGTCTGTTCTGTTTCTAGTTGTAAGTCTGACCTGCCACTCTTTAGGATCATGCCATGAGTTGTCAAATAAAACTCCTTTTTGTTTTTCATTTAAATGTAGTTTTTTCATACTTTACTGACCATGAACCAAATAATGTAATGTATTGCTTTTCAATAGTCCCAATTGAAGTGTGACCCTTTACCTGCTCAGCTGGCTTGGTTTGTGTTCACCACAGCTCAGGTTGGCAGTGTTTGTAGGGATAGAAATCGCCAGGGACCTCAATATTATATCAATACTTAGATGGAAATTCCACTCATTCCTATCATTTACAGTGCTACATAACACTGTGGACAATGTTTTGTGAACAAATGTTTCATTTTGTTATGATAAGGTTGGTAGCAACGTGGGAATCTGTTGCAGCTCAAGTCAACTTCCTAATCCACAATGCTCTATAGGCTAGCTAGGAAGGTAACTGGCTCGCAAACATACCTAAACACAACACAAGTCAATATCAGCATATGAAGTTGCCAGTTAGCTGTGAAATCACCTAAACAAACTGCACTATCAATTTAGAATCTACAATCTCCCCATTTTCAACCTGCAGATCGATGTGCCTCATCGTGGAGTCTGACATTCACCACAGCACCATGCAATGCATCCTGGACTGACAAAGCAGACATAGGAGGAATGTGTTAGACCCCCTGTTAAATTACACATTCGTTGTGAGAAAATCGCAAAAAATATGATAAATGGCTCATCGGAGAGAAGACAACCTCTCGTGTTATGACATCGGCCCGTATTCAAATGTGACGTATGACAGACGGTTTTGCAATCTAAAAGTCATACTCCTATTAACTTCCAGGGTAGTGAGAGGCTATCAGTGCTACATCATACCGGCCTGAATTTCTGGCTGCTTGAACGGCAATGGCTCAGCTACACATGAAATGACCAAGGGAATTGATAGGGCATCACCCAGAGATGCACAAAAACACAGCATTCAAACTGGGTGAATCTTTATTCAAAGTGCTGAAAAAATGTGGATTGCGATTTGATAAACATATTTCTCACTATATGATGTTGCCAGGTGGAACCTATTCCCTGTATTGTTTGCTTAGTGACAGCGGTGCTATATACCGTTTCCTGGATCTCCAGTCAGTTGGTCAATATTGTCCTAGTATTAATGATTGACAATATTGGCATGCAGTGAGTTTCTAGTGAATGTCTGTCCATATAACATGCTGACTGGACCATGTTGGTTTTGTATGTCCACACCAGACGCAATCCAAGACACGCAGGTTGAAATATCAAAACGAGCTCTGAACCAACTATATAAATGCAAAATGTTGGTCCCATGTTTCATGAGCTGAAATAAAATATCCCTGTTAGTGAGCATTTCTACTTTGCCAAGATAATCCACCTGACAGGTGTAGCATATCAAGAAGCTTATTCAACAGCATGATTATTACACAGGTTCCCCTTGTGTTGGGGACAAAAGGCCACTCAAATGTGCAGTTTTGTCAGACAACACAATGCCACAGATGTCTGGTATTGAGGGAGTGTGCAATTGTCATACTGACTGCAGGAATATCCATCAGAGCTGTTGCCAGAGAATTTAATATTTTTCTCTACCATAACCTCCCTCCAGCGTCATTTTAAGAGAATTTGGCAGTACATCCAATCACCCTCACAACAGCAAACCACGTGTATGGCGTCGTGTGGGTGAGCAGTTTTGCTGATGTCAACAGAGTGCCCCAGGGTTACGGTATGGGCAGGAATAAGCAATTGCATTTTATCAATGGCAATTCGAATGCACAGAAATGGCGTGATGAGATCCTGAGACCCATTTTTTTAAAGTTATCTTAGACCAACAGATGCATATCTGTATTCCCAGTCATGTGAAATCCATTGATAAGGGCCTAATGAATTTATTTAATTTGACTGATTTCCTCATGAACTGTAATTCAGTAAAATCTTTGAAATAGTTCCATTTTATATTTTAGTTCAGGTCGAAACAAAACATCTAGCGAGCTAATTTGTCCTGGGAGATAAGCGTTGGGTTATTTTACCTGAAATGCACAAGGTCCTTTTTTTCTGGATCTTTGTAGAATACTGACCAATTTTGAGTTCTCTACTCTGACAATCCACAGAAAAGGGGAACCCTAGTTAGTTTCTAGTCATCTCTCCTTCTGTGGACTTTGTCTGTTGGCAACCAACTTTAAAGTGCATTACCACCACCGACTGGACTGGTGTGTGGACCTTTAGTTCATATTTCAATAACCAACGTGGGTATATGCTCCTAAAAACCAATGAGGAGATAGGAGAAGCGGGAGTTGCAGCGCATCAAGCCTGGCTATGCAGATCCGTGTGCAGTTTAGATGAAATAATTGAATAACCACTAGGCTGTCAGTCTGGCCTTATCAATAGTAGTTTGCTATCCTCATATCTCCTTCCCCTGCTAGGCTGTCAGTCTGGCCTTAACAATAAACAGTAGTTTGACCTCACTCTCCCTACCATATAAAAGTGAAATCTGTCTGGGACCATAACTAACTCTTTCTTTTTCTCCCAGGATGCTCATTCAGGAGGAAACAGCACTAGACTCTCAGCATTGGAGCTTGTTGGACCGAGAAACGGGATTGACCCCACAGTGACCCTGCTCAGGAAGTGACAACGCGAGAGGAAAAGTGGAGATGAAACTGAAGAGGAAAGATGGTGTTGAGCTCTGCTTTGTGTATGTAGAGAGAGAACGTCCCCTGGCATGATGACATCACTGTAACACCACTCCATCGGTCTCTCTCACTTCTTAATAAAGTTTAGTTTTTTCGTTTAAAGAATCCAGTTTACTTGTCAGTCTTTGATCCAGGTGTCAAATATGCTTGACTCTTATTAGAAAACAACATGTTGTCATGTGGGGAATGTATGCTGGTCCTAGATCTATGCCTGAACAACTACCTAGAGACCCTGTTCAAGTAGACCCACTGTTCTTAAATCAGGGGTGTCACTCATTCCATGGAGGACCTAGGGTCTGCTGTTTTTTCCCTTTCAATTAAGACAAATAACCAGGTGAGAACAGTAACTTACTAATCAGTGACCTTAATTCAACCAAGTACAAGGGAGGAGAGAACCCTCTAGAATGAGTGACACCTGTGCCTTAAATGGACCAAGGCAACACACTGACAACGTTTGTCAGGAAATTGTTTAGTTGAAGGTTTCAACATGGATCATTCACAGGGCTGTTAGTGTCACCGTGTGCTCCAGAGCCAGTTGCGTCGGCGGATGATCCTTTCTGTGTCTGGAGACGAGGGTCTGATCCAGGGAGAGAAACGCACCGTCCTGCTGCATTCCACTGGAGAACACACACCAGCTTAGACACAACCCTGAGAACAATTACCTCCAATATAGAGCTTTAAAATAATTGATGCTACCTGATGCACCAATATAGTAGGAGAAGGTAACTGGTACTGACGTGTGTTTGGGTACAGGCCGACCACCGGGACAGGAACCGTCTGCATGCAGGAGTTCTACACTGGCAAATACAGAACTGTTACCACCAACTGGGGTTAGTTACCTATGAACATGGGGGTGTGGTTAGTTACCTATGAATAAGGTAGTGGTGTTATGGTTAGTTACCTATGAACAAGGTAGTGGTGGTATGGTTAGTTACCTATGAACAAGGTAGTGGTGGTGTGGTTAGTTACCTATGAACAAGGTAGTGGTGGTATGGTTGGTTACCTATGAACAAGGTAGTGGTGGTGTGGTTAGTTACCTATGAACATGGGGGTGTGGTTAGTTACCTATGAACATGGGGGTGTGGTTAGTTACCTATGAACAAGGTAGTGGTGTTATGGTTAGTTACCTATGAACAAGGTAGTGGTGGTATGGTTAGTTACCTATGAACAAGGTAGTGGTGGTGTGGTTAGTTACCTATGAACAAGGTAGTGGTGGTATGGTTAGTTACCTATGAACAAGGTAGTGGTGGTGTGGTTAGTTACCTATGAACATGGGGGTGTGGTTAGTTACCTATGAACATGGGGGTGTGGTTAGTTACCTATGAACAAGGTAGTGGTGTTATGGTTAGTTACCTATGAACAAGGTAGTGGTGGTATGGTTAGTTACCTATGAACAAGGTAGTGGTGGTGTGGTTAGTTACCTATGAACAAGGTAGTGGTGGTATGGTTAGTTACCTATGAACAAGGTAGTGGTGGTGTGGTTAGTTACCTATGAACAAGGTAGTGGTGGTGTGGTTAGTTACCTATGAACATGGGGGTGTGGTTAGTTACCTATGAATAAGGTAGTGGTGGTATGGTTAGTTACCTATGAACATGGGGGTGGTGTTATGGTTAGTTACCTATGAACAAGGTAGTGGTGGTATGGTTAGTTACCTATGAACAAGGTAGTGGTGGTGTGGTTAGTTACCTATGAACAAGGTAGTGGTGGTATGGTTAGTTACCTATGAACAAGGTAGTGGTGGTGTGGTTAGTTACCTATGAACAAGGTAGTGGTGGTATGGTCAGTTACCTATGAACAAGGTAGTGGTGGTGTGGTTAGTTACCTATGAACAAGGTAGTGGTGGTGTGGTTAGTTACCTATGAACAAGGTAGTGGTGGTGTGGTTAGTTACCTATGAATAAGGTAGTGGTGGTATGGTTAGTTACCTATGAACATGGGGGTGTGGTTAGTTATCTATGAACAAGGTAGTGGTGGTATGGTTAGTTACCTATG